>NW_015505525.1:372525-373215 GCF_001515645.1 Sinocyclocheilus grahami
TAATATTCCAGAAGGGAGTGAAAATAATCAAGATCCCGTTAAGTTCGTTTCCGAAATGCTGAAGGAGGTGACGGGCGCAGAAGTCTTCGACGAACCACCAATACTGGAGAGAGCTCACCGATCCCCCGGTCAAAAACCGACAGATGGCCGTAAACCGCGTCCATTTGTGGTTTGCTTTCACCGGTTCCAAGACAAAGAGCGGCTACTCCGATGGTCAAGGAGTCATGAGATCCAGCACAAGGGAAACGCAGTCAGAATATAACCGGATCTCAGTGCTGCCCTTTCAAAGAAACGCGCTTTGTACAACGGCATAAAGCAATCACTTTACCAAAAAGGAATACGATTCCAGCTGCTTTACCCAGCTCGCTTGAGAGTGACATTCGAAGAACAAACTTTCATATTCAATTCACCTGAGGAGGCGAAACAGTTCTACGACCAACGTGTCAATGCCTAAGGACAACCGGAATATCTAAATGTATCTTTAAGTGGAGAACATTGCCTGCTGTCTACGAGGATGACTTGTAAAAGATATAGGTATCTTTAAGGCATTCATTTTATTTAATTCTTGCGTCAAATATTAATGTTCTTCTTTGTTTGAAAAATATTTGTTTTGAGGTGGGGAAAAAAACAAACAACTAAAAATGTAATTGATACTCCAAAAAAAGTTAACTTATGTAAAAAGTTATGGAT
>NW_015505525.1:373225-375849 GCF_001515645.1 Sinocyclocheilus grahami
ATTACTGGGGGTACGTGTATGGGGACCTGCCATTTGTCTCCGTTCTTGAGACAAATATAGGAAGGGGTCAATGTTTCTTGTGTTTGACTGGAAGGGATGGGAGAGAGGGTGGGCATTGTGTTGTCAGGGTATTTTTTTTACCATATACACTTGCACATGTGGAATGGTCTTACTTTTATTCATCTATTCTTATAAAAGTATTGATTGATGTGTGATATGTTTAAGAAAGAAGGAGGGTCTTCCATTCGTTTTATTACCTGGAATGTTAAGGGTATGAATGGACCAAATAAACGAGCGCGTATTTTCGCTCATCTCAAAAAAATGAAAACGGATATAGCGTTTCTTCAAGAAACGCATTTACAAATAGCAGACCAGGTAAGACTTAGAAAACCATGTGTTGGACAGATTTTTCACTCCCATTTCAACAGTAAAACAAGAGGAGCAACAATTATAATTCATAAGAAAGTCCAGTTTAATGTATCTAAATCGGTTTCTGATCCCCAAGGACGCTTTGTTATCGTGACTGGTTATCTGTTTCAAATCCCTGTTGTCTTGGTATGCGTTTATGCCCCAAATTGGGACGACGTTAACTTCATTCATAAAATCATCTCACATCTACCAGATTTGAATACATACAAACTCATTTTTGGCGGAGATTTAAATTGTGTTGTTAACCCGAAATTAGATCGTTCAAATCCAAAACCAATGCCACAATCTAAATTATCTTTAGCTCTCTCAACTTTTATGACACAAACAGGATGCTTGGATCCGTGGAGATTTTTATTTCCACAAAAAAGAGAATTTTCCTATTTCTCTCATGTTCATTCTTCTTATTCTAGAATAGATTATTTCTATATTGATAAAACACTACTTCCTTCATTAGAAAAAACTCAATACTCTGCCATTATTATATCAGATCATGCCCCACTACTTTTAGATTTACGATTTACTCAATGCAGTAACCAACGCCCCACTTGGAGATTAAATCCAACTCTGTTGGCAGACAAAAAATTTCATACATATCAACAGCAATTGACAATTTTTTGGCTACAAATACATCTGAAGAGGTATCACCATCGACTTTATGGGAAACATTTAAAGTAGTCATCAGAGGTGAAATCATATCTTATTCTTCATATACCAACAAACTAAAGAATGCAAAATTACAACAACTCATTGATTCCATAGCAAAAATAGATAGCCACATCTCATTAACTCCTTCAGAAGAGTTATTTAAAAAGAGAGTGGAACTTAAAGGGCAATACGATCAACTTTCAATTGAAAGGACTCAACAGTACTTATTATGGTCTAAAGGGAATTTTTATGAACATGGGGAAAAAGCAAGCCGATTACTAGCAAATCAGATAAAATGCCAGTCAGCTTCTAGACTAATTCCTCAGATTCTAAACGGATCACAACAACTAACAATGGACCCCAGGGAAATCAATGACACCTTCAAAGAATATTACTCTAATTTGTACTCTTCTGAGTTTCCAGAAGATACCTCAAATATGTTAATGTTTCTAGATGGTTTAAACATTCCAAAAATTAATTTGGAGCAAAAAGAAAATCTAGAACAGCCTATTAATCTACAAGAGGTCATAGACTCAATAAATGCAATGCAAAGTAGCAAAACCCCTGGTCCTGATGGATATCCCATAGAATTTTATAAAGCCTTTGCGCCCAAAATAGCTCCACTCCTATTGAAAATGTCTGAAAATTCTTTAGAAAATGCAAAATTACCACAATCCCTTACAGAGGCATTTATAACACTTCTTTTAAAACCAGGAAAAGACCCATCCATGTGTAGTTCTTACAGACCAATCTCATTGTTAAATGTCGATGTTAAAATACTTGCCAAAATTTTAGCTTTCAGAATTGATTCTCTCATACCAGAAATGATCTCTCCGGATCAGACGGGTTTTGTCAAAGGTCGTTACTCGTATACCAATCTACGGAAGCTCCTGGGGGTCCTGTACTCTCCTGCATCCAGGGAGACCCCAGAGGTTGTGGTTTCCCTGGATGCAGAAAAAGCATTTGATAGAGTTGAGTGGGGCTATTTGTTTTTAATATTGAAAAGGTTTGGCTTTGGCCCAAGATATGTAAATTGGATTCAATTGCTTTATTCTACCCCTAAAGTCTCTGTTATAGCAAACAAAGTACGCTCACAATTTTTCCCAATACTAAGAGGCACAAGACAAGGATGCCCTTTGAGTCCTCTTCTTTTTGCATTAGCGATAGAACCACTTTCTATAATGCTTAAATCTCTACAGTCCATAAAGGGCATTGATAGAATGGGTATAGAACATAGAGTTTCCTTATATGCAGACGACCTGTTGTTATATATTTCAAACCCAGTTGAAAATGTCCCAAAAATAGTGCAAAATCTTTCTGTCTTTGGTAGTTTCTCAGGATATAAATTAAATTTTTCTAAAAGTGTATGCTTTCCCATTAATCCTCTGGCTCTACAAATTAAAACTTCATCTCTCCCATTTCATATTTCTCAATCCGGCTTTAAATACTTAGGAGTACAAATTACTCAAACTTTTTCAGGTCTATATAAAAATAACTTTTTACCTCTTATAAATAAAACTAAAACTGATTTACAAAGATGGGACACATTA
>NW_015505525.1:376129-376678 GCF_001515645.1 Sinocyclocheilus grahami
TACAGATTCCTGTAACCCCCAAAGGTCAAATTTCTGCATTATACAGTTTGATTGTGTCTGCAAGTAATACTTCAATTGAAAAAATGTAACAAAAGTGGACCAAAGATATAGACTCTGTAATGATTGATGAAATATGGGAGGATGCTCTAAAAAGAGTAAATGGATCAACCACCTGTGCACGCCTTAGTCTTATACAATTTAAGATACTTCACCGTACATATTACACTAAATCTAGACTTTCAAAAATGTATCCAAACGTTGATGACAGATGTGATCGATGTAAAAGTGATAAAGCTGATCTTATTAATATGTTTTGGTCCTGCCAAAAGCTGAAAAACTATTGGACATTTGTATTTAAAATATTAAATGAAGCCTTTAACTTGAATATAACACCCTGTGTTGAAATGGCTATCTTTGGAGTGCCAGAACATGGAATACCTCTGACTAACAATATGGGAAATGTTTTTGCTTTTGCTTCATTATTAGCAAGAAAGAGAATACTGTTGGAATGGAAATAAAAAAATCCACCAAAAACTTCAATGTGGATTT
>NW_015505525.1:377742-381486 GCF_001515645.1 Sinocyclocheilus grahami
AAAGAAAATACATAATTATGTAATTGTTTAACTTTTTTTTTTTTTTAAACATGTTTGAAAAATGTATAAATAAAGTGCAAAAAAACCCCAAAACAAAGCATCTCCTTGGCTCACTGTTGCCATTCAACTTAAGCAAGGGCTGAGATATACAGTATGCCCAGAATGCCAATCATATTTTAAAAGCACAAACCGACGACTAGTAAATTTGCTACTTGACCTGAGAAAAATTTGGTTAATTCACTAAGCAGGTGTGTTGTGGTATTATTGGCAGATAAACTTGCCTCTGATTCACTAATCACCTGCAATCCAGGTTAACCACTGGACTGTATTTAAATTAAGTAGTCAATCATTTCAGCACACGAACACATGCTTTCTATGCAAATGTCTCAACCCAATAATTGTAGCACTACAATTTTTAATAAAAATGTTGTTGTCCTTTTAAACAGCTTCAAAATTCCTGTGTGAGGTATGACTGTGGGTAATGTATGTTGTAAAACTTGAAACTTGAAAGCCTCTTCAAGTACTATTTAATCTCAGACTTTATTTTACTCATTAAAATGCTTTTAAAGGAAACCTATGATTGACAATGCTAGTTCATTTCCAGGATGTAGGACTGAACAGCTTTGTTCATATTTTGTGATTTCGCCCCAATAGTCTTTAGCAAACTAGAGTATATTTACAGTGGTACTTATGCCACAATTTTCTATTTGCAATAGATTTTAATAGACCTCCCATCAAGAAAACATTATATGCATGTATGGCAATGATAATGATATATACTAGAAATATGTTTTTTGTTCTTTTTGGTCATATAATTAAAAAAAAATTAGCATTGAGCTGTGTTTCTTATATGCCCTGAGCTTGAAACAGGTGGTGACTGCTATTGAGAAAATGTGGACTTACCAGCCACAGCTCTCAGGGCAGAGGCTATTGATTGAAATGCAGTGTGAGGATCATGATATGCTTTTGAAAGTTATGCAGTACTGTAATTGTGGCGCTATCTTAAAACAAAGCACATACTTTGACTTTTTAGGTTTTAAAGATTAATGGATGCTGACTTTTGACTTCTTTCAAATTTGCTCCAGGAGAAATTATGGTAATATGTTTAGCCGAAATGCCATCAGAGAAAGTATTGCAATACTGAATCAATTAATGACAAGAATCTTTCAGCTCATAAGAAGATGAGCTCCAGCTATTCCCTGTGGATAGAGTCAGCACATTTAGTTGCATGGAGAGCTGATTTATCACAAATAAAATAATTGTGAATTTTGGCTGCCAGCACGTAGAGCTTGGAATATGTATGATGATTTTTACTGCCTTCTACTAATGCAGTGTGTTGGCAAGTTTGTTTTTAATTCAAAGCTGTGCAATTACATCAGAAGTATAAAAGTGATTTGATTTGACTGATTTGGATGTGAATGCTCATCCACACTATAATTGCGTCTCTAATTTTAACGTGTCAGTAGGGATTGCTTGGTATTTTATTTTATTTTAGATTATTTCAGACCACATGTTGTTGTAAAGAAATCTGTCATGTATAATTTGTGAAGATTTTAAATTTAGCTACAGTTTGTAAAAAAAAAAAAGGTTTGTTAATTGGAGGCCACGGCAACTATTTTGTTGGCTAAAAAGGTTTTAAATTTAATTCCATCAATCCTGCAGATACATTGCTAGTGCTAAAGCTCCTAGAAAATCAAACATGCTACTGTCTTTCAAAACACACAGCATGGTTTAGATCGCATTAGTGAATCAGTCTGTCACTTAACAAAGATACTGTTACTTCATCTGACTAACTAATGATCACTGTAGACATAACAGGTGCTTTCAAGCATTTTATGGGATGTTTATGGAGCAACAGCTGTCCGCTAATCTGAACAAGAGCGGGAGGAATACTAATAAATCTGAAATATTGATGAATAAAACATTAACTCGAGGAGGTGGATACTCTATTGTTATGTAAGAAGACTTACATAATTCCATCGTTGATCTGTATGGATCATGCTTTAAAACTGAACAACACCAAAATGAGAGAACTGAAAGGCACAACGCTCAGCTCGGGTGAATCACCTCCTGAACCACCTCATTAACCTTGTCTATTGATGACAGTTCTGCTCTTCAGATCACAGAAGAACCCACACACAGTATCTGCACCTCCTATTCTAATAGCTAAACCTGCTTAGATGAACACGCTCAGGTCTACACCAATGGCGTTTGCAGTCAATATATGATTTGTGCTAAATCGACATGTTTCAATGAGTTTAGTCACGAAGACCGAATTATTATCACCTACTCCTTTCATCACGCTTTTCCTTTTCTTTTCCTCCCACAGCTGCCTGCCTTCACATGTAATTAATTTGAGAAAGTAGCTCTATGTTCACTCAGGCATGTTATAGCGACGTAGCGAATGAACCAGTGACCCTGCAGCGTAGACACTTGCTGTTTCCTACCGTTTTAGACTCGCTGAAGAATAGTTTCCTTACAAGTGGAGAGAGTCATTAAATAAAGTTCTTGTAATGTTAAAGTTAACTTTGCCTTGGGAGAGTTACATTGTGTAAGTTCACGCAAGTACCTTGTAACGTTGATAAACTGAAAGGTCAACAATAATTTTAATTGTACAGAGAGATGTCTGTCGTGTACTGTATACATATGTTCTTGTTGTTCGCTGCATGACAGTTTAACAAGGCTGCTCTTTGAAAGTGTGATGTCTTCCTTTGCTGAAAAGGCCACCTTAGACAGGCTGGTTTTGTGCTGGTCTAGCTTGGACGACCAGCATCCAAAATATGCTGGTGAATGGAAATGTTGGTCAATGCAACAAGGTAATGTGCTGTATTATAATAAGTTCTGTAAAATAATGAGGTGTAAAATAGATGTGTTAGGATTTTTTATTTCATTTTTATTTGTCACCCTGAATTCATTCTGTAATGCCGAATACATCTGTGATAACTTAATGGAGTCATCACACCTCTGATGTGCAAAGACATTAAGTCATTTTTGAGTTGCCAAAATCAATGACCAGCGCAAAGGGAGAAGGCACAGGGACAGGTGAACCTGAGCCTGCCATGTAACGGCCAATCAATAACCGGCATTGTGTTTGAGAAAGAAAAAGAGGACATGGCTGTTGTGAGATGCACAAAGGCCAGTTTAATATTGATTTCTTTTAAAATGCACTTTTTATTTCAAGCTATGGTCTTTAAAGCCAGTATGTGTCCTTAAATCTTAAACAAAGAAAACTTGTAGTTGAAATATTTTGTCAGGCTGTTTTTTGTAATGTCACACAGCATTTTCGTTTTTGGTGTGGATAGACGTATCCCTTGTCGTTGGACATTGCATCACAGCACCACGTGACGCAGGGTTAGAATTGTCATATTGTTTAGCTCACAGAATAAAATATCAGCAAGAAGCATTGCAATTTTTCTTAGGAAATGGCTTTCTGGAATTTCCAGGCTCAGGTGGACAGGAATGCAGTTGTAATGAGGTGCCAGAAATGGCAAAATAACATATAGTGTGCTGTTTCCTTCCAAATGAATTGTTTTTTGGCTTTAACAGAGGAATTTCTGTGTTATTTTGTCTTGTTGAATATTGACTTAATATCAAATTAAATAAAGAGTTTAGAAACTCTTAGCAACTTAAAATGTCACTCTGAATGAACTGAGATTTTGTGAACCCCTAATGGTTTGTGATGGAACAGCTGGACGATCATGAGATTGTCAAATAATATTTTTTACTTAGTAGATTCCGGTTAAC
>NW_015505525.1:381911-382425 GCF_001515645.1 Sinocyclocheilus grahami
TAACTAATTTAGAAGATATTTGTATGCTATGACAGTAAAGAGCGACCTCACTTTAACAAGACAAGACAGAGAGACTGATAGTTTTTAAGATTGAACTAGGGCCGTCAGATAATTAGAAGCTGTCTTTCTGATGTGAAGCAGGAGACATTTTCTCAAGAAAATAGAGAGATAAGATGAGGCGTTTTGTGGTAACGCTGTTACATGTCTGTTGTTGATGAAAGTGAGTGTAAAGAGTTGATTTCCAGAGATGTGACGTAACGGGGTCTTTCAGCAGCAGGCGACAGAGAGTGACAACTATATTAAATATGTGACAGAATGATTGATAAGTGCCTCTGGACCATCACTTTAATGAAGTGTCTTGTGACTCCATTGAACAATGAAAACCTGATAGTTTGTTGCTGATATTATGGTTATCGCCATGTAAATGTTGAATAAGTCAAATGTTTGTGAAACTCAGCCCGACTTATGAGGTTATGAGGGCAAAATGGGTTTGTTATGTTTGGGTGGGTGAATG
>NW_015505525.1:382435-382968 GCF_001515645.1 Sinocyclocheilus grahami
TTGGAATAGTAATATAACAGACTACCCTGGCTGTTTAATACATTTATATTTTGTATTAATATTTAAGAACTTTTAAAATACATTTCATTTGTATGATATTTTAGAAGAATAAAATCCCAATGGATATTCACACACTCAAACGCACGTCTTACCTTTCAGCCGCCTCGTCTTGGTCTGCTACATACTTTCGTTTTGCAGCTTCAAGCAACGAGCCCCCTTGTGCTGCAGGGAGTTTAAAATCCCCCTAAGATACCAGGCAGGAGAAAGTGACCAAGTGGGATGTCACAGTGTTTATTCAGAGTAAACGACGTTATCGTGTAAGCGTGGGCTTACCGGGCGAAATGTAGAGCTGTTTTGAAACCAACATGGTTCTGCAGTTTAGAGACCAGTTTATGTGCAGTCGCTTATGGACTTGGAGAAAGTCTCCACCCTCTTTCATCTCTGCACTGTTTGCTTTAGGACATACTATAACCAATAAAACGGTGTTTCACCCAGCAAGCAATAGCCGTCATTTCAACGTCTCGGTTAAGTAT
>NW_015505525.1:383112-428037 GCF_001515645.1 Sinocyclocheilus grahami
GAGCTAAATCGTGGCTACATATAGACCATGTCATGAAATGACACTCATGTCTTTGTAGATATATTATTAGTGTTTGGCGCTGTCTGGCCAAACACTACAGTGAATCAGGTTTGACTAGAAGTGGGCTACAGACAGCCGCTCGGACTACGAGCTAAATCGTGGCTACGCACAGGCTAAGCACTGAACATGTCAAAGAAATGAAACCAAACACCTTGTAAACGTATGTACTTATGGTTTCCTGAGACGTTCATATACAAGAGTCCAACTGAAGCAAAGCAAATATAAATGATAATTACAAATTACTGTATAATTGAATATAATACAAGAACATTTCAATAATGTTACTTTCTGTAAAATTATATAAGTTTCAACCACACAGTCTTTCTTCATAACCTTACCATGTAATGACACAACTACAGATTTCAGCAAACGTAAACGCACACAGTAGTTAAGTGGCCTGACACCGTTTTGCTGTTTAAAGAGCTGTCAATCAGACAGACAGATGCAATTCTTCAGCACACCAATTTCAGTGATTTATGACAGGTATACAGTAAAACTGGTGCAGCAGCAATTAGCAAAACCAGAAACCCTACTAGTTATTTTCAGCATTGACACAGATAGATCCACTATATCACAAACTCAAACCCAACAAACATAAAAGAATAAAATATAAAATGCACAAATAATGACATAAATATGAACCCATCTTCAAACTAACACGCAGCAGGATTTATGACTGTTTGTCAGGGTTGGCTTTTGTGGCTTCCTTGAAGTCTGGGTTCAGCAGAGTCATAAGATCCATCATGGCTTGACTGATTTGAGACCCAAACTTATGAGAGTCCTATAAACAAGAAAAATTAACATTGCACTTTAATTTAATATGCTACATAATCATAGCATTATGAAATAAAATCACCTATCTTTCAAAACAGGACACCAAATGCCTGTTAAATATAAGAATAATAAATCTTGAAAGTTAAGCCTACTCTACAGTAACTGAACTTACAAAAAAAAACAATGCACAGAACAAACAAGATGCATAAAACAAAGCCATAGACACTAAAACAAACAAAAGATAATATGCGCTTTTATTTTATATTATAAATAAATTATTTTGGATTCATAATATTATTTTAAAATAGGAACTGTATGAACAATATTCATATACTTCAGATTTATTACTTTTTTGTATTTTGTAGTTTACTTATTTTAACCGCTTTATATACATTACAATATGTCAGTGTATTAAAAATGATCTTGATGCAGCTTCATAAAAAAGGCAAAGGTAATTAATTGATCTGAAAGTGCAAGCATGATTTTAAGACTGTGTAGTGATGTAGGGTTGTTTTGCTCTTACAGTCTCTGTGCAGGAGTGCTTGCAGGACACATGGAAGTTAATCATTTCCTCGCCCATAATGATGTAAGATACACCATAGCCATCATCAGCCACCTTACACAGGAACAAAACATGAACACAGTGAACGCATGAGTGCTTCTACCTGTTTATGTGTGTGTTGATCAGTTACTCACCGGACCAAATCCTCCTCCCAGCGAGATGAACTCAGGATGGTTGACCAAATCAAACAGCTCCATCTGTTGCACAGGGGTCTGAGAGGTGGAGAGGCGCCAGGGCTCTGACAACACCTGCAAGTCCCATACAGCCACACACACAAATGAACCAACAACTTCATGCACACACATCCATTTAGCCATAAATGCCCTATAAATCACACATTAACATTTTAAACAAACAATTAGCTACCAAATGAATGTTTATGCACTAGTTTAGTTAGAGAGTGATTCATTTTATTCTTTGAAGCTATTAAACGACATCTTAGGATTGTTTGAAGACTCATTGGTGGTTTTTGAGAGGTCAAAGATAAGATCTTTGAAGAAAAGCAGGTTAGACATTTTTTGGGGTGGTTTATTAAGATGATCACATCCATGACTGCACAAAATGAACCAGTCTCCCCAATACAGACAAACACTAACCTCTTTAAGGAAAGGAGACTCTACCCCCAGGTATTTTGAGACCACATATAGGCAAAAGAGGTGCCTGTCAATGCCAGATCCAGTCATGGCCAGACGGTAGAGGTTCTGATGCTTCTCAGCAGCCTTTCGGAACAGCTTGCGGCAATGTTCTCTGTCCTATGAATAAAAATCAGGCAAAATGAAATAACTGCCATGCGAGATGTTACATGACAGTGCAAAGTAATTATGGAGGGCTGTGGCATAAAATGAAGAACGCAACTATCAATGTATTCAAATAAAATAATAAAATGTTTAAAAATGTAATTTAATTATACAATAAATAATAAAAGAATCCTTTTTTCATGCAAATGCTAAATAGTATTTTTATAAAGTATTTACAAATACAAATTGCTTTTCTTTATTATTTAGCCAAATTATTTTCTTTATCAATTAGCCAATCAAGTTATAAAACAGGGCCCGTATTCACAAAACATTTTATCTTACAACTAAGAGTTCTCCTAAATGGCAGTAAACGTTTTTAGCTAAGAGTTTTCTCTTAAAACCTATTCACAAAGCAGCTGAGACAAACTTTAGACAGAAGGAATAGACAGAAGTCTTAAGCTAAGAAGGGTAAGGGGGCGGGGTTGACCTCGTTGCTAGAGATGATGTCAGCACGCTTACTAACTATGCACACAGTGATTGGCTGATAGTCTCTGTCAGAGATTTATTCATAGAAATATTGTAGAGCGCAATATTATGTTGCCATATTCAAATAAAGGTTTAAAAATAAAAATACATGTTAATTGCCACATTCAAATAAAGATTTTAAAATGCAGGCTAAGTGTCCCTAATTAAACAAGTATATGTTCAGCTTATTGTCAGCCTCTTACACGTATGCTTCTCATAATTAGTGAATATGCATATACACAGCCTTTTAATTAACAGAGTAGAATAATCATGGCTGATAGTAATACATGCAAATGTAAAAATTTTTTTAAATAAACTGGACACAAGAATAGCTGTTAATTCTTGCTCAACTGGTATATGAAAACAAGGATATAATCAAAGGAAAATTTGGAGTTGGGATAACCTCCAAAACCAAAGGCGATACCTTTTTAAAAGGTCATTATCATCAAATGTTTCTAAAATATTTACGTTCCCAGGCAGATTGCCGGCAACAGCCATTTTAGGATAGTTTGTGGTTTGGTCTTAGTGACTTAGGAGTCCTCTTTAATACTCTTAGAGCTAAAATTTAGGAGTCCTAAATTTAGGATTGACACGCCCATTATTTTTAAGATTTTCTCTTAAATCGGCGAGTTATGAGCTACTTTTAGCCCTAAGACGTTTTGTGAATATGGGCCCTGGTCTTTTTTTGACCATTTGAGAAGTGATTTATTCATTTATTTTATTTATTACATTTAACTACATTTTTGAACATGAAATAAACAGTTTAAATGTCTATTTATTCATCAGTCATATTATATTTTTATTTTTTAACTAATAAATTGATCAATTATTTCTTCATTTTTATTTTTAGGTGGCATTCCTCCACTGTTAATCCGTGCAATGCTGTCAGTAAGAGATGGAAATGGAAGAATTGTTGGATTTCAGCAAGCTCCAGTCACCTGAGGCATTCTGATAAAAATCAATGTGAAATGTACACTGCTGACAGGGTTTCAACAGTTCCTTCTTTAAAAAGTCCCCGAAAGGTAGAAGGAAGAATTGTAAAGAATTCAAAGTAATGACGTAACCTCTCCTGCTTCCAGTGCGAGGACAAAGGCACAGCTTTCATTGGAGCTGGATCGTACGGTCTCAGTGCGACCCTCACGAAACAGACGAGTCATGGAGGCTTCATAAGTCAGACAGAAAGTCCCTCTATCCTAAAGGTCAAAGAACAAATGAGATAGTGGTCTAGAAAATAACTTCCTGTGTAATTCATATTATATTAATTTTAGCTGCACTGCCAGCAGAATGAGAGTATGGACACATAGTGGGGGAACTATGACGTCACTTTGTAGGCGGATCGGCTGTTAGCATTGCACTGGTTCCCTCGACAAAAAGCCTATAGGATTTTTCCATAGGCTTTTGAATTATCGCAAAAAAATAAGCTCCGTGTTCAACCATAGTTCATGAAACTTACACGTTTTGTCCATCAAGATAATCTTCACAAAATAATATAACTTTATATATAAAGTATAAAATAAAATATAATTTTGAAGCCTAAATAAAAGCGCCAGAACTTAAAAGCTAAACTTAGGCTATAAACTAACTACAGCACCGTCGCTCGCCTTTAACGTCACCACCACCATGCTCCCATTTTCAATAAGTTTCAAACTTATTTCAGTGAAAAATATTTCCTCTCTATATGAATTTGAATCCACGCTACATGAACCTTTTCATATAAACTGGAATAAATATAAAACTAGAGCCAAACTAAAACTAAAATGAGACATTTATAATAAACAGTATAGTGAATAAATGAAATAATCATAACTAAAGGACATATGAAGCACGTATTTCTATACATTTTGACATAAGGTGCAATAAAAGTCAATAAATTCTTGATTAATATGAATATTTAATTAAAAACGTGTCTCCACGTACTATTCAATTTAACATGGCTTTAAGCACTATGCATCATTAAAGTTTCACTTTCACCTCGACTAAGCCGGTAAATGTGGTGTTTACATGGAATAATCGTAATATGAGTTTACCTTATGGTACGAACCCAGAGTCTCCGTATCAGCAGGAAAGCGATAAAATGAGCATCTTCCATCCGAACACTTGTTGCATTTCGGAGCAAAGCAAAAAAACAAAAAAAACCCCATTGCCGAACAACAATATAAAATGCGGGAAACTATTAACTGGTTATTCTAAAATTAATTGTATTACAAATTATACTACGACTGGAAAATACTGTAAATTGCTAAACTGTTTCGGCGTGATGACGTTGAATGTCTCCGACAGCGCCTGTAGTCCCATTTAGCAACTTGTTAGCAACCGTCTTTTTTAAGAAACGTGACAGTTAAAAAAATTCACGAGTGGGGTGTAACTGGTGTGTTTTATGTCGTAGAATATAACGTGAAAGTATCTTGAGCCTGTGTGAACCACAGACCTTATTTTAGGGATTTAACCAAAATCCCATTAAAAAAACCCATTGACTCTGGGACGATGTAACCGGATGTGCTAAAATGCGAACTCGCTTCTGGGTTTTTGCCTTCAAAGTGACATCATAGTTCTACCACTCTATTACATGAGACAAATAAGAGGAAGTCCCTTCCCAGGGCCAAAAAAAATGGCCTATTAAGAATGTTGACCTTTAATACGTGGAACTTTTCTCATTCATATTTATCATCATCAATGCTTTCTCCTTGTCAAGATGATGAAGATGTGAAGTACCCTATAGTAGGCCAGCTGCAAGGCCAGCTGCACAAAGGAATCTGGGCTCATTTTCATTTTCTTGATGCAGCCTTTCCCAAACTCTCTGAAGGGAAACACATGACAGTCCACATCATCAGCCAGTGCCTGCGCAACAGCAAGAGACTCGGACACATGCGTCTGAACCTACAGAAAGACAGGGGAAAGAGGAGATCAGTGTGCTTGTGATTGGTTTTCATTCATTTGGGTTCTCGAAGAACACTGCTGAATGTTGTATTAGTGATGACAACACTCACATGAAATCAAAAATACAGTTGGCAACAAGTCATGCACCGTGATCATGGATTAGCATGGAGGAAAATAGAAATCCTAGTTTTTATAGTTACCCATTCGCTTCTGTAGGGAAATGAAGAGAAATATCCTAGGAAAAATACTCCTAAAGGTTTTATGCAATTATAAATTATATATTTTGCCAGTCAACTGAGTAAAAGAACATCATAACACATGATGATACAAGACACACTTGGAATGTCAGCGCATGTATGACTGCGGAAGACTTTCTTTCACAGCTTTTATTACAGGTACTAATATTAATACAAAAAAACTTCCATCTGATGGGATTGCATTCTCCTACAGTAAAGCAATGCAGTTTGGTTTCCAGCATTCTTTAAAATATATTTTTCTGTGTTCTGCATAAGAAATAAATGCACAGAGGTTTGGAGCGACATGAGAATGAGTACATTTTCAATTTGGGGTGGAGTATCCCTTTAAGAATACTTTGATAATGTGCTATAAACAAAGATTTAGGGTGCTTTCACACTAGCACTTTTGGTGCGCACCCGGGTTCGATTGACGTCAGAGTTCGGTACGTTTGGATGATGTGAACGCGGTCTTCCGAACGGGTGCGAACCGTACCCAAGTCCGCTTAAAAAGGGGTGGTCTGGGGTACGGTTCGCTGCTGATGTGAACGTAATCGTACCAAATCGCGGAATTGAACCGCTATCAATGGCGTATTATTTGATAAAAATGTGTGTTTGTGTGTGTTTCACTCACTTTCCTGATGAGCGTGACTGATGCGCTGTAGGCAGAGAGCTATATATCTCATTTCTGTTCGCTTCAGCGTTCTTTATAGCATTTGCAGTAAATTCGTAACACAGACATAAGTGCCATTATGTACTGAAGCTTTGGAACCAAAACCAACGTTTCAAAAACATAAATATAAAATTGAAGACACATTTTGCCGTCTTCTCCTGCCCCGTCGTTACTAAGCAACGGGGTAAACAGATGCTGGTTTGATGATGCAAACGAACCGCGGTTCGGACCCAAATAATATAATGTGAACACTTAAAATACTTAAGAATGATATTAATACCAACTGTTCTTTCTGTTTAGAAAAAAAAAACCTTATCAAAAAACCCTGAAACTTCTTTACATTTATTCTGAAATTGCTCTTACACAACATCATTTTGGTGTGACATTCTTGATTTTATAAAATGTTATGTGAATCCTAATTTTGAGTTTACTTATAGAAATTTAATTTTTGGCTTTCATGAATGTGAAAGAAAAGGTGATACTTATTTCATAAACCTTATTTTCCTGTTAGCTAAATATCATATTCATAAATGTAAATTTTCTAAATGCAAACCTCTTTTTTTAAGATTCAAACTTGAAATGAATTTGTATTTTGAATCTATTGAGTTCTCTCAATAAGAACAATGGCTTTGCTGAGGGACTTGGCACTTCCTCTGGACTGAAAGACTGAATGACCCTGGACTCTTGATGTATTGTTATGATTTGACATTGATGACAATTGTCATTGTTTTTTCAAGCATTTAAAAAATAATAATAATATAATGTGAACACAGTCCAGCGGGGGCAGGGGGAGTGGGGAGCAATCAAACTCGGGTTCGGACCAGGCAATCGAACCAAGTGTGAAAGCACCCTTAAAGTACATTTTTACAGATATTTTACATTGTGTAAAAGAACTTGTGCGCTGGTATGTCCTTAATATCATGCAAAACATAATTATTGTATCATTGTCATTAATGCACGCACACAAGGAAGTTGACACAAAAAAAACCCTGCTTATTTGCAAGAGACCTAGACCCTGAGAAGAGGCAGCAGGGAAAATCCCTGATTGAATGGATACATTTTCAGACCTTCAAGTACCACAGTGATTTGACAAAGTGCCATGCAGAGCAGCATTAATAATAATAATGTAGTTATTATAGTAATTATAAAAAAATAAATAAAAAATAATGATTCAATTTCTAAATAAAAAGGCAAACGACCTGCATACATACTGTACATGAGCCAGTGCAACATTACTGAACCTTAAAGATATGAAACTCTTATAAAGGTTTCCCTTCAATACGGGAACATCAGATTACACTTACTTAGATAAGATTGCCTGGCTGTGAACTGTACAAAAAGTTGTTTAACTCTTACGTGCTGCCCTGCATTCAGTGGTGAATGTAACAAAGTAATTTTACTTCGTTAGAGTGCTTAAGTATTTTTTTAATGAATCTGTACTTTATTTGTGTTTTTATATTTCTGTCAACTTTCACTTTTACTCCACTATATTTCCTAATTAAAATGTATACTTTTTCTTTGATACATTTCCCCGAAGCATTCGTTACTACAAAATTAAGTCGGAAGAACAGACTGCAAGAAAGCAGGTTTGATGAATCATTGGTCTGGCACTCGCAAGTTAAGACTCCTAAAAAACACCTTTGCTCATGTGCAAACAAGTTCTCGCACAACCGCAGTTGATTTTATTTACCACTCAAGTCGAGGCTGGGGAGTGCGATTTAGGGTGCTTTCACACTAGCACTTTTGGTGCGCACCCGGGTTCGATTGACGTCAGAGTTCGGTACGTTTGGATGATGTGAACGCGCGGTCTTCCGAACGGGTGCGAACCGTACCCAAGTCCGCTTAAAAAGGGGTGGTCTGGGGTACGGTTCGCTGCTGATGTGAACGCAATCGTACCAAATCACGGAAGTGAACCACTATTAATGATGTTTTATTTGATAAAAATGTGTTTGTGTGTGTTTCACTCACTTTCTTGACGAGCGTGACTAAGCAACGGGGTAAACAGCTGCTGGCTTGATGACACAAACGAACGTGTGGCGTATATTTGTATACTTTTACTATCTAATCAATCTCAGCATACGTTCATTTTGTGTCACTATATGTTTGCCTCACTAAGGTTAAATTATGCCTTATGTCTTTCTTTGGCCTGCGCTCTGGAAGTGATCTGTTAATTCTGCTAAACTTTAGTTAAAACTGAAACTGAAACTGAAACTAAACTATATAAAAACTAAATAAAAATGCATTCACAAAATAAAAACTAAACTAAAACTAACAAAAATATGAGTGAAACTAATAAAAACTAAACTGAATTGTATAGCAAATTTGAAAACGATATTAAAATAAAACTAATTTAAAAATTCAAAACTATATTAACCTTGTTTCACACTTGGTTCGATTGCTTGGTCCGAACCAGAGTTCGATTGCTCCCCCTGCCCCCGCTGGACTGTGTTCACATTATATTATTTGGGTCTGAACCGCGGTTCGTTTGCGTCATCAAGCCAGCAGCTGTTCACCCCGTTGCTTAATAACGATGGCGCAGAAGAAGACGGCAAAATGCGTAGCAAGGCTCTCTTCAATTTTATAATGAATACGAAAACGATTATTTATTTTTGATAATTATTATTTTATTTCAGTTAGTTTTTCAATACCTGTTGTTAGTTTCGTTTCGTTTTAGTTTTTCAAATATTTTGACGTTTTTATTTTATTTCAGTTTACGAAATAGTTTTTTCATCAATCGTTTTAGTCTTAGTTTTAGTTTTCGTTTACGAAAATAACCTTGGTGTGAAAGCACCCTTAGAGTATATCATCTGTGCTAATATTGTAAGTGTTGTTTTTTAACGATGTGCGATCTGACATTATCGAGTCTATGGCCCTGTCCCAAATGGCACCCTAAACCCTTCCTCTGAGTCCGCACTTTCGTGACGTAATGCCGCTTTGACTGTCGGGTAGAAGTCTGCTGCAGAGCTCGCCCCAGTGCGGGATCAGCAGAAGTGCAGATCGAGGGCGCATAACGGCCGCAAATGGGGCACTTGCGAGCACCCTTCTGAATGCTAAAATGACGAATGGGACACCCTACGGTCTCGTGGACTTAACGGACACGTGCACGCGGCGGCCATTGTAAGTCCGTAAGACCGCAAGTGCACATGAAGTGTTCCATTTGGGACAGGGCCTATATCACAAAAACACCCAGAGAGAGTGCACGCATACACCACGTGATTTAGTCTATTAAAACACATTTAGCATCATCAAAAATCAAAGCATTCTAAATTGTATGCGGCAAAAATGCCTTTTTATGTCTTATATTTATTTAATTTAATATAGTTAATCTATATCACACAAACAGTGCCGTTTTTCCTCCAGATAACAGCATGATAACAAATGTAATATTGATTTTATACAAGTTTAATAAAGTTAGCATCAAATGACTTACATTTTAGACACAATATTGCCTCAATTTCGCCAATGAAAATGGTTCCAAACAAAGATCACAGCACTGTTTTGTGTGACTCTGAGTAACACACAGGACGGTGCTTCCTAATTGAATGAATCAGCTTTTTGCGCAAATCAGTTGAATGAATGATTCAGTGACTCACTCATTATCACAGTAATGCATCGTTCCTGAATGAATCAGCCGTTTGAATGAAGCGTTTGAATCTCAATGACTCACTCATTAACAGTGACTTGCTGCTACCTACTGGTGGTTTTAATTTCACATTTCAACTATTTTTCATGTTTTAAATCATTACAAATATCAGTATTCAACATTTTATCTTTAAAATAAAAGCATTATTTATGCATTTGTAACTGCAGGTTTAATGCATCCATGTCCCCTCTGAGCTACATTAAACTGTGTAAATACATCTAAATGCTACTTCAGATGCAGATTCCATTTTTGCGAGAAATGTTTTCTTATGTTGGAATGAAAGAGACTAAGTACCGGATGAAGTGGCTCTTTTGCTAACCCAAAGATACAAAATGTAAGAAAGAGTTCAAACTGAACACAATCTTGCTGCTCCTTTTGCATTCTGCATTTACTTGTACTTTTACTTTCAATACTTAAGTACAATAAATATCATATACATTAAAACTTTTACTCAAGTAATATTATAAACGGTGACTTCAACTTCTACCAAAGTTATTTTCTGGTAAGATATCTGTACTTTTACTTAAGTGTGGCTTTCAGGTACTTCATCCACCACTTCCTGCATTAAAACAAATATTTTAAAAATGCTTTATTACTCTAGACGTGTAGCCAAGTATGGTGTCCCATACTCAGAATTTGTGCTCTGCTTTTAACCCATCCAAGTGCACACACACACACACACACACACACACACACACACACACACACACACCTGGAGCCCAGGGAGCAATTGGGGGTTCGGTGCCTTGCTCAATCTTACAGAGAATCGAACCTGCGACCTTTGGGTTACAAGTCAGACCCTCTAACCATTAGCCCACAACTACCCCTCATTTAGTACAATTTAAAAATAAAATTAAGAAACAAATTAAATGCATTATGTCAAAAAGAAAAAAGAAACTATTGGCTAAATATTAAATTAATTAATTAATAGACATTTCAAATTCGCAAATAGAAGAAAACAAAAAGCCAAAAATGCTTTATTAAATTAAATGCTATTTAAATGTTGCCTATTGAAATAAGTTAAATGAGATCAACTGATAATTGATTCCATAATTTGTATTCCTTCCATTACCCATTAGCATACAGGCATTGCACATATCTAGCCAATTATAGTGCACGAGAAGGTGGGATCCAGAGCGAACGGTTAAAGCAATGCAAAAAGAGAGCACATCAATAGGAAGACAAGGCCAAAATGCAGACATTTCAGGCAATTTAGAAATCCTGACCAAGACATGTCTGTGAAAAAAGAGGACATTTAGTCACCCTATCATAGTCCTTCATACTACTCAGCCTAGTAAAAGTAAAGTCTAATGTGTCAAAGTCCTAGAAACTCTTTAAAATAAAGATGCAATGCATGTCCTCGTCCAGGCAGATTCATAACATGTCCTGTTCCTATTGTAACTTCTTATTTATTGCCTTTAGGGCTGCACGATAACGCGCATGCGATATTTAATGGGCATCTTGCCAGTAAAGCCGGTTCTGTAATCAGCAATAAATCTCCATCACGTGCGTGCTTTTACATGGAGCAGCATTTACTACACAGAGCCGTTGTTCATTGACAAGTTGCAAAATATGATTGTGGTTTGTGGTATCGTGCAGCCCTAAAGGCAATAAATAAGAAGTTCCAATAGGAACAGGAAATGTTATGAATCTGCCTGGACGAGGACATGCATTGCATCTTTATTTTATAGAGTTTCTATGTGATGGAGATTTACCGCTGATTACAGAACCGGCTTTACTGGCAAGATGCGCGTTAAATACCGCATGCGATTTATCATGCAGCCCTAATTGCCTTAATGGTGGATTCAATGGGAATTTTAAATGCTATTTTCTTTCAACTACTTTCTATTTTGTGAAGTATAACAATCTTTCACTGTGCAACAGAACTATTTTCTTTGTTTTTTCTCAATGTGATGGATGATTAAGGGAATTTTGGCCTTTGTGTTATCTCATATTTATAGTCCTGTGAAACAGGAATTCATGGCTGGACAGTTTCATGTTCCTAGTCAACCTGGTGTGCTAAAAAAATTGTAAATATGAAAGGGAATATATATATATATATATACAGTGGGTACGGAAAGTATTCAGACCCTCTTTTTTTACCTAAATGATTTTAGCAAATGGCTGCAATATAACAAAGAGTGAAAAATTTAAGGGGGTCTGAATACTTTCCGTACCCACTGTATATACTGTATATATATAAATTCCCTTAATCATCCATCACATTGAGAAAAACCAAAGAAAATAGTTACTGTACTTCACTTTCATTTGTTTTACTTGTTGAAAGGTTAGATTTTTGTAATTTTTATATATATATATTATCAAATAAAATAACAGTCACTTTAGGGGGGAAAAAAGCATTGCTTTTATGGACCAAACAGACCCTAAAGTGGGCATATAATTATTAAAACAGTAATGCATAAACTTACTGCGTTTTGCAGCATCAGGAAATCTAACCTAGAACTGATAAGTAAAAGGTACTGAATTTATATTCATGTTCTCATCCTTCAGACATATGAAAATGAATCTATCTTCAGAACATCATGAAAGTTGAGGAAGAAGGAAGAAAATATTATTTGTGTGTGTGTGTGTGTGTGTGTGTATGTGCGTACATGCACGGTTTGCAATCATCCTCAGATCTTATGAAGCCGATGTGTCACATGACATCAGTGACATTCCAAGAATTGATGAGGAACACAGAAAGTGTACATTGAGAAAAGAGAAAGCTTTTCATCTTGCCTGCAGCGGTATGTCCCAACTCAACCGTTGAGGAGGTGGTAAGGAGTGCTCAATCTCTCCCCTGCAATTTCCATCCGCGGTGTAACCCAAATGAAATGCGTCTGTGGCCAGAGTGAACTAAGAGAGTGAAATATACAATCTGAAAAACATTCAACCCAAACAAGACTGCTTGCACTTTTAAGTATCTAGTATTTAGTATGTCTGGAGGCGTGAATGGAATGTCTTTTGCAGAAAACTGCTGTAGAGGTCGTGAAAGTGGTCTTTGTCCTGAACAGAACACCCACAGACACAGACAACAGTATATTCCAAAATCAGTGATGTAAATGTTTTAAAGGACATGGGCAGTGGGCCGGTGACTAATATTGAAACTTGAACCATGACGTTTGATGTATGATGAAGGCCAATTATATTACTGCTCTGAGACTCCCACACTTACCTCCCACAGGTGGGCCACTATAGGAGCATCGGCCCAAGAATGTTCTGCATTCAACCCATTCTTTCCATTCTTATACACCACGACAGACAATGACTTATCAAACCACCTGAGGGAAGGAGGACAGAAGTTAAGCAATGTCCTGGACATGCAAAGTTTCTTATTACAAACAAGTTATGCTACTCTCTCACCTGTCATAGCATTTTCCGTGAAGGAGGGATTTTGCATAGCGGTCCAAGTTCACGGAGGGATTTTCCCCCATCATGCCTTCTTCCTGATCATCTAGCGTGACAAAGAAGGCCGCTTTCTCAATGCAGTCCAGTGAGCGCTTGTTAACTCCAGAGCTGAAGAACTGCTTCCTCACCTGAGCCCAGGGCATCCTGACAGGACAGAGCCAAAGAAAAACAGTATATGACACACACAAAACAAATGTCTCATTAAAGCTTTTTTTATTCAGCCATCACAGATGTAACTGATAAGGAAAAACTTCCTTGTAGACATCTTAGTGAGATCTTAATAGGTGGGGAAAAACTTGAGAATGTTAGTAAGGTAATATCTGGCTTTGAATCAGGAAGAACATGCATTTGCCCATGCTTCTATTCTATTGTTGATTTACTGTAAAGGTCCTAAAATATGGATTAAAAATATTTTAACTAATAGGATTTTTGCTGACTCTGTCTGACTATTTGGAAAACATCTGCTATGTATCAGTCTGAAGTAAACTTGGAATATACCACCATAATTATTAACAATAAGTTTAGCTCACTGTTCTGCCAGTTGAGGTCCAGGAAAAAAGTTAATTAAAAAAATATATATTGTAAAGAAAATAAATAAATAAATCATTTACTTCTTAAAAATGTATTTCATTTTTAATACAGCAAATTTAAAAAAGCTGCTTTTAATCTCTGTAATTATTTATTTACATAATATCTTCACCGTGAAATTTTCTCAGATTCCTACTTGTCATGGTTCTTATTACGTTCAAGTAGGTGTGGCATCATGCATGACCACTGACAAAAGAACATGCTAGCCAATATTGAAAATTTGATTTGAAAAGTACTTATTTAGTGTGAGTGTCACTTTATAAACAAATACCATCACAACTTCTAGAATGACTCACATTTGATCTAGGTCACAATTGAACAAGGAATTAGTAATGTATTAAAGTAATCATTACAAGCTTAGACAGCTCCCATGAACAGTCTTTCAAATGAATAACAGAGATAGTGCCTTTTCAAATAAAATGAAAGACAGATATGTAAGGGATAGATCCTGACAGTCAATACACAAACAAGCACTGCTTTATGTTTGCATTATTTATCTCTAGTCTGAGGTTCATAGAGGTGATGTGAATGGCTGATCTCCATTAAACTCTCAGAGGATCAGCACTGTATATAGCAATCAATCGGTCTTTGTCAGGTGACGTCACACTCACGAGAATCGAAGTACATTTTGGGTATCTCCGCCATTTGTAAGGTATCAAAGTCGAGGTGATCTTTAGTTGGAGAATTGTCTTTTTCCATTTGATTTAAAATGGTACGTTCTTGTTGTGTTAAAGTCTGCAATAGTGAATTACATGATAGAAAAGGTAAAAAACTCACCACGAAGAAAGATATTTTAGGTCTCACACTTGATAAAAGACTAATCAACAAGAGGCATCGCCGGGTCAGATGACCTAGGTTGCAGCGGTGATATGCAAAATCATCATATTTGCCAACATATCTCCGGTTATGTTCGTTTACCCTCGACATTTTCATAAAGGTAAGTAAGAGATTTTTTTTAGATGTGCTTATTTTCTGTTTTCTGAAGTAGCCAACATTATATTCACATGTTATTTAGGGTCAATGCTATTAAGACAACCAGGGAGCAGGTGAGCAGAAACGGGTCATGTACCATGAAACGTCTTGCAATCGTTTTATGCATAGGTGTAAAGAGTTATTTTATTTCACTAACGTTACTGAAATTAAATTTTGTTTTTGGGGGTTTTGTACATTTTTATTTCATATAGTTAGGCTAGGTGTGACTAAACAGTAAGTGGGAGCAGTTAAGAAAAAAAACACCAGCTGAGACGATGACCTACCAGGCTGGAGGAGGTGGTCGGCTTCACACGACACCACTCAGTTTCACTAACTGAATGTAACTTACTTGTGTGTGCGCAGAAGAAAACTGACTGCTGTGGCGTAAACTCAGGATGTCTGATAGTTTTTCAGTGATCTTAAAGTAAAGCATTATACAGGTATGCTAAACGTGGGAACCTTTATTACATGGGTTCTCAACTCTGGCCCTTGAGGTCCACTTTACTGCAGAGTTGAGATCCGACCCTAATAAAATACACCTGCACAGTCTTCTACCTACAAGCACTATTTAGTATTTGACAGATTGTCTAGCACTTCTAAGAATCCATGCAGGAAGGGTCATCAGAAATGTTTGGCTGAAGCATCAAATCATCTTATTATTATTAATTTATTCAGCTTTCTTTGTAGTACTTGCACTGTCCACTTAAGAAAACAGTGTGTTGATGATTCATCATGCTTGTCACATCTTCTGTTATGCATTTTGAAACTGATTTTTAACACCGTGTTGCATTAATAATAAAGTATGTATAATGCCATTTTCATAAATGTGTTTTTGATTGTCTCCTTGTTATTAGTACTTATCAGTACTTGTTATCAGCCAAATGAAGTACGGAAAATTGTGAACAAACAGGGTAAGGTTTAATGGTAGAGACTCACATGATGTACAGTGGGGAAAAAAAGTATTTAGTCAGCCACCAATTGTGCAAGTTCTCCCACTTAAAAAGATGAGAGAGGCCTGTAATTTTCATCATAGGTATACCTCAACTATGAGAGACAAAATGAGAAAAAAAAAATCCAGAAAATCACATTGTAGGATTTTTAAAGAATTTATTTGCAAATTATGGTGGAAAATAAGTATTTGGTCAATAACAAAATTTCATCTCAATACTTTGTTATATACACTTTGTTGGCAATGACAGAGGTCAAACGTTTTCTGTAAGTCTTCACAAGGTTTTCACACACTGTTGCTGGTATTTTGGCCCATTCCTCCATGCAGATCTCCAGATCTCCTGTAATGTTTTGGGGCTGTCGCTGGGCAACACGGATTTTCAACTCCCTCCAAAGATTGGGGTTGAGATCTGGAGATCTGGAGTAATATAACCCCATGAATGTAATGCATTTGTACTTATTTTACTATTTTCTTTTCGGGATCTACTGGGACAGTGATAAAGATCTACCAGTCGATCGCGATCGACGGGTTGGCGACCACTGCTCTACGCCATAGAAGTGTAAATGAAAACCGATGCACAGCCTGTGTTGTTGTCCACGTCGATATGCAATTACACATGCAGACCGCTAGTCTGCAGTGTCCACGCGGGCATGATGCTGGTGTAACCCACAGCATCAAGGCAAAAGCCGAAGAAGAAGCAGCTTGTCGGTGGAGCATCAGCCTTGACGGCGGCAAATAAAAATATCTAAGAACAGATAATTTATTTAAAACTACAAAAAAGGAGACGACAACGGAACTGGAGAAGATGGCACTCTTTCAATCTCCACAAGGTCTTGTACCATGGCAGAACAACATTTTTTGTCGTGGACAATTAAGTGATGTATGCTATGTTGTATAATAAATAAGACACTTGTTCTTTGCTTTGTTTATTTTAAATAAGTATGTGTAACATTAAAGTATATTAAAGTGCAAAAAAACACACACAAAACTCAAATACATACAGAGGGAGGGGTTCTAGCAGACCAATCACAGCGCTTGCGGTCCACATCGAATTGACGTGCTGTTACATTTTTGGAGAGGTGCACGTCAGGCTATGCCGAAGGCTATGTGTGCTACACACAGCCTATTGTGTAGCTATGGCATAGGTTCAATGCAGAAGTATAAATTGGGCTTTAGAGTTTTCTATTCCATTGATTTGTGACCATTATTTATTTATTTCATATTGCTGACTGTTTGATCTTACATGTAAAGCTAATTTTGACAGAAAAGGATTACACACTTTTGGTTTGATAGCAACTTTGTTAAGTAAAGATAGCAACATTTCAGTTAAGTAAATTCAAATTTGGGTTAACTTTTTGGCTTTGTGGTGAGTTGTGTTTCTTTTTTCCTGGGTTGTGACGGTGAGGAAATTTTCCCACCGGTTAATCGACGTGTGACAACACTGGTAATACCGGTATCACCGCGGGTGCGTTCCCTCTTTTCCTCGCTTTCCTTCGCTTTTAAATAGCTTGTAAAAGCTGCATGCGCATTTTACTTTCACTTTCAAATAGCGGCAATTCGGAGTAAAGGAATTGTCGTTTTTAGTTCGTTAGAATTTTCCCTCTTTTCCTCGCTTTCCTTCACTTTTAATCGTGCGCTGTGTCATTTACATTTCACCAGGTTAAAATAATATCTCAAGCTTTATGCTTGATTTATTTGTAACACAAATTAACCTCAAAACCTTTTCAGCTTTCTCTTTCTGCAAATTGTAAGGTGTAGCGATATGATGACAGCACCCAAAATACTATCAAACACTCCAACGCAGCTCCATTCTTTGCGGAAGATGGATAAAAAGGCGCACAGGAAACAAAAACCTTGAAAAATGATATATGATCCAGCTGGCTGATTCCCACGAGACTAATATTATCACAGGACCTTTCTTTCTTTTCTTTTCTTTTATTAGCTGAAAGCAAAGGCACGCTACATTCACGCGGAGGCTTCAGTCTGTTGCGCAAAAGCAAAGGCTGATAACGAGCGAAAACGGGCAGAAATATTTGCGTGCTATCCGTGTTCAATTATGGGAGTTTAATACGTATCTGCATGAATATGTGCCTTAGCCTACCACTGAAATTACCTGAGCAGTTGAATTATTTTTCTAGAAAACCTTGCTTATTCTATAACGTGCATGTACTGCATGGACGGGGCAAGAACAAAGTATAAGCGTTTAAAATGCATGTATACAGTTCAGCTGAAAGCTTACCCAGTTGAACTACCACATTTTGCTATAGGTTTGATTGCATCATATAATAATTGCTGTTAATAGTGTTCATCGTCTGTTTTATTACGTCTTAAATTGATTTTTCCGTACATTTGTACACATATGTATACATATGTACATTAACTGACAGTCACCACTGATAAACTACCACTAAATATTGTAGAAACTTAATTGGCTGTAAAGTTGCTTTGCAATGATTTGTATGGTGAAAAGTGCTGTACAAATAAACTTGACTTGACCATTTAGCGCCCAAACTCTGGAATAACCTACCTAACATTGTTCGGGAGGCAGACACACTCTTGCAGTTTAAATCTAGATTAAAGACCCATTTCTTTAACCTGGCTTACACATAACACACTAATACGCTTCTAATATTCAAATCCGTTAAAGGATTTTTAGGCTGCATTAATTAGGTCAACCGGAACCAGGAACACTTCTCATAACACCCGATATACTTGCTACATCGTTAGAAGAATGGCATCTACGCTAATATTAGTCTGTTTCTCTCTTATTCCGAGGTCACCGTAGCCACCAGATCCAGTCTGTATCCAGATCAGATGGTAACTGCAGTCACCCGGATCCAGTACGTATTCAGACCAGATGGTGGACCAGCACCTAGAAAGGACCTCCACAGCCCTGAAAGACAGCGGAGACCAGGACAACTAGATGAGCCACAGATACAGATCCCCTGTAAAGACCTGGTCTCAGACGACCACCGGGACAAGACCACAGGAACCAGATGAGTCCTCTGCACAATGTGACTTTGCTGCAGCCTGAAATTGAACTGCTGGTTTCGTCTGGTCAGAGGAGAACTGGCCCCCCGACTGAGCCTGGTTTCTCCCAAGGTTTTTTCTCCATTCTGTCACCGATGGAGTTTTGGTTCCTTGCCGCTGTCGCCTCTGGCTTGCTTAGTTGGGGACACTTCATTTCCAGCGATATCGTTGACTTGATTGCAAAGATACTATTTAAACTGAACTGAGCTGGATGATGACATCACTGAATTGAATGATGAACTGTCTTTAACTGAAAAATTAGTGTTTACTATTGTCATTTTGCATTACTGACACACTATTTTCCTAATTAATGCTGTTCAGGTGCTTTGACACAATCTATATTGTTAAAAGCGCTATATAAATAAAGGTGACTTGACTTGACTTACCCATTTTGACTTGCTGTTAATGCTGTTAAATTGAATGTAAGAAACAAACTGCCTGCTTACATGACCACAATGTTACAAACAACAACACTGAAATAAGAGCTTATGCGATGAAAGTTGTGTTCATTACTATATAGCAACAGTCGGCTCACGAAGCGTTTTCTTTCAGAATATTCATAGGATAAAAGTAAAAACTGTTGCATTTTAAGACGTTTTAAAATCTACATTTTCTGGTCTGCCTCAACTCCAGCCGTCTAACAGCGCTTATCAATGTCAAAAAGATTGAGATGACCAATCAAATCAAAGAAGAAACCGAGTGTGGCTCTTCAGTGAAGGTACAAAGTAGCTAAACGTGTATTAGCTATTTTACAATTGTTTTACAATGATATAAACGACCAACAATATCCAGTGATGCAAACTATTAGACTTTTTTGAATTGAATTGAATGTAGGCCTGTCGTTTGAGATTCATGTAATTCATAGCCATGGTCTAATTTAATTGAATGTGACGACAATAGCATTTTTCTGTTTTGCGTTTTCAACATATTAGGAATACAAATAAAATTGAATGGTGCATACTTTAAAATAAAAATATTATTTGCAGTTCAGATTGATTACTTTACAAAAAAATCATATTCTTGTTCTTTTACTGTTCTTTTTTCTTCTTTAATTTACTCCCCTAAATCAATTTAAATCCTATATTTATTTAGTTCCTTTAAATAAATACCAGTACCATAGAGGTCTGGTCTTTATTTTCCTCAAAACAATTGGTCCCTCCAATGTTCTAGAGTAGACATTATTACGGCCTTGTTTGGTATAGGCTTAAGTAAAAAAAACTTGGTTAAAAGAATCACCAGTGTAGAAACATGATCCAGAGAAAGAGAACAAAGAGGAATGTTTTTTACTATTCAGTAAAGAAAAAAAAGTTTATTTTGTTGCGAAAGTTAATGATATTCTATGGTTCGCTATAGGCTGCCCACAAAAGCATGATATTGCTCTTTTTTCAGGGTACATATAACAACAACACTGCAACAAGTTGCATAGTTAAAATAGCAATATCTAGTCTAAATTTCTAGACTGTATCTCACCCCCTCCCCACCCTCCACAAAAAATAAAAAATAAATCGCCTACTCAGGATATCTACCCGCCCACCCTTCTATAGCGATTAAGAACCGGGCCCAACTTTGATGAATATCTATGTGTTCTCATCACAATGATGCACAAAACCTCTTTTCAGCACATTTCAGCACTTTCTCTGGGTGATGGATGGAGCTTTCATGAGCAGATGAATTACATATTATATTCAAAAGATGCCTGACCCAAGCACTTAATCCTCAACCATTCAAGTCAACATGGAATGGTAATAACAATCTACTTTACTTTAGTAAAAGTCAATGAAAAAAAAACTGACATTTTATCCATTTTATCTTTTAAATTTTAATTGGGGGATGATGGTGGATGCTCCACTCGTTCTTCTCACTTTTCCCATCACATATCACAATAGAATTTATTTTCAATAAAAATGAAGAAAATTTTCTAAAAGTGGAAGTAAAGTGCCTAACGAGTGTTTAATAATGATAAAAGCATTTATAATTTTAACAAATATAATCATTTACACTCTATGTTATTATTGCATCCTTTTAATGTACAACAATACTGAGGTGCAAATTTTATGTATCTGCCAGTATAAAGTATAAATAGCATCTAATTATTATTTACACTTATTGCAATGAACTGCTACTTTTACATGGTAAATAGAATATATCACTATTTTCACTAAGTGTAAATAGCATCTAGAGCAATTTGCACTTATAGCCTACTGTAAATAGGATATATCGATAAGAAAGTATGCTAATTCCACTTAGTGTAAATAGCCGCTGCAGTATTTTTCTTACCCTATTGGCAGATAATTTATAAAATAAGAAAAATGCACTTAAATTATTATTATTATATTTTTCACCTGTGATATTATAAAAACTAAACTTGTATTGACTGAAGTATGCAGACGTCTTTCTATCGGGAGCTGTTGCCATGGTGAATCGTAATATCGGAGCTCCATTAATCATGGCTTTTCATAGTCGTGGTGTACGCGCTAAACTCAGTCTCAACCTACTCAGAGTCGATTGAACTAACTTAATTCAGCTATTCTGATACCGAAAACTCAGAGTTTCCCATCTCAGAGTAAGTCAACTCAGAGTTCAAGTTTTAACTCAGAGTTGGTTGAACCTCCTTATTGAAACGGGCCCCTGGAGAACATTCAGCCTGTAATTATTTACTGTTTTTATACAAACTCCAAGGTCATGTAGAAATAACATTTGCCATCTGAATCGACTTTTCAGAAAGTGCACATTTTGGTTATAACAGAGACATGTGAAGTGAGGCAACATTGAGAAGCAAATTGAGCCAAGATAAACAAATAAAAAAGGGTCTGCTGGTCACACAAAGCTTTAAGATGACTTAAGAAGAATTTTAACACAAGGCATATGTTACATGTTACACTATAGTTACACTATAGTTAGGATACTTTAAGGTGTTTTATGGAGTTTGACAGACCCTACTCTGCTCACTTTATGGATTCGTTTTTTTGGAAAAGAGCAGTGTAAATAATTTGTGTCATACTGGTTTTGAATGATAAAGGTAAGTGACTGAATAGTGACATAATTTGTAAGTGCAATCGCTATGAAATGATTTATAAAAGTCCTTAACTGTTAAAGCTGCAGTCCGTAACTTTTTTTGGTTAAAAATGATCCAAAATCAACATCTGAGCAAGTAGGCCTATAACCAGCCAGTGTTCAAAACTATCGCCTTACTTTAGCCTGATTCACAACGGTTAGCTTATAATAGTGTTTTCTAATTTGAGTGGTACGGGTAGGTTTTCGCGGGAAATTCGAGCATGCCGCTGCGTCATTACGTCACTTCTGTAAACATAAAGAAGTTGTCCCGGCTACTAGGCTATAGCATTTGAGAATCCCACAGGTGGCGGATCGTTTATAGCCTTTTCTCACAGCAGCTGGAATAATTAAATGTATCATTTTGATGGCGGATTGCAATCCAGAAAGGATTATGTGTTTATGAAACACATGTGAATTAAATTAAATTATATTCCAGTTTTAAATGTGCTTCAGATAACAGATAGCCTGGGATTACACAAGATTTGTATTTTAAAGACAACCAGTTCGAAGGGAGCATAATTAGCTTTTTGGGTTAAAAGAATTTCTTAATATGAAATTCGAGTGGTATGACAATTAGAGATTACTGTACACAAATTGAAATCTACTGCTTATACACACTATACTCATAGTCACGCAATGCTGATGTTGTTAACATTAACAATTTGAGAATAAAGTATAACGATAATAATAATTTGCACGGTTTGATGTGATATGAGCTAGATTTAATCTAGTTTAATTTAGATTTAATCACCATTGGTAGCGCGATTTATTTTAATGCTTTTTTTCCTCAGTTGGTCCGAACAAACATGGCAGACTTGTTACTTACTTGTTCAGATGACAATATCTGGTAAAAAAATTTAGTTTGAGTCATATTCCAAGACGTAGGCTAGAATCTGTGAGTGCAAAGTACATTATCCACATCGGTGCGGTGACTGACTGCCACACATTCACCTCAAAACATTAGATTCATCCGCGCTGGAGCCGTGCCGGACCACAACCCATGCAAGGAAGATAATTCCGCACACAGCTGCAATTGCAGGTTTTCAAACAGATATGGTGACAAAGAGGCAAAACTTACGGACTGCAGCTTTAAATATCGAGTGGTATGACAATTAGAGATTACTGTACACAAATTGAAATCTACTGCTTATACACACTATACTCATAGTCACGCAATGCTGATGTTGTTAACATTAACAATTTGAGAATAAAGTATAACGATAATAATAATTTGCACGGTTTGATGTGATATGAGCTAGATTTAATCTAGTTTAATTTAGATTTAATCACCATTGGTAGCGCGATTTATTTTAATGCTTTTTTTCCTCAGTTGGTCCGAACAAACATGGCAGACTTGTTACTTACTTGTTCAGATGACAATATCTGGTAAAAAAATTTAGTTTGAGTCATATTCCAAGACGTAGGCTAGAATCTGTGAGTGCAAAGTACATTATCCACATCGGTGCGGTGACTGACTGCCACACATTCACCTCAAAACATTAGATTCATCCGCGCTGGAGCCGTGCCGGACCACAACCCATGCAAGGAAGATAATTCCGCACACAGCTGCAATTGCAGGTTTTCAAATAGAGATGGCGACAATGAGGCAAAACTTAAGGACTGCAGCTTTAAAATGAAATTGTGAAAATTATTGCAAATATGGTGAGGGAATTTTTCTGAAAGGTTTGCACACTGTTTACAGAAATTTCTGCAGTTAATGGATTAACTGATGGATTCACTTTTGTAAACAATCTAACTTAATAAATTAACTTAATAAGTGAACCTTAAAAGGTTAATAAGTGCAATATTCACATTGAATTGTGCGCAGCTGTTATAATACATTGCATTATTGATCTACTCATTCTTTATAGCATTTCCTATAGAGTAATATTAAAAGTCTATAAAAAACAAAAATGGAAGTATGTAAGGACCAAAAATTATAAACAAAACTCTAAACTCTCTTATATTATCGCTTTTTATCACGGAGGAGTTCCCGTGTGCAGTATACTGCACACTTGATGATGCTTTTCCTTCACTGATTGATCCAACTAAAAATAACTTTAATTTTTGTTATGTTAAAAATGTATGTAGTCACAGTTTATATTTTTACAGCATTTAATAATCTTTGTTAAAGTTAGTTAATAAAAATACATATCCTCATTGTTTGTTCATGTTAGTTCACACTGCATTAACTAATGATGTTACAACTTTTGATTTTTAAAAATGTATTTAAATGTATTAAAATGTAGAAATGAACATTTACTAAGATTAATAAATGCTGTAGAAATATTGTTCATTATTTGTTCATGTTTACTAGTGCAAGTAATGTTAACAAATGAAACCTTAAAGGGGCAATAGGTGATTGTCTTCAGAAACATTTTTTGTTATGCTGGTTGAAAGTCTTCACATCCCGATAGCAATCATTAAGTTAAGTGGTCTAAATGCATTTATCTGTATTTATATATTCTGTGGAAGGCGTAGGACCAAGAAATGTTCGTCCAATCAAAATGCTCGGTCCGAGCATTTTAATTGGCTTTCCTACCTGCCTGTCAACATATGTATTTGCATACCTCTGCGCACCCTGTTCGTGCAGACAGAATACGTCATCAGCGCGCGTTCACACCGTGCAGACAGAGCAAGAATGGCAGACAAACATCAACAAGCCGATCTTCCTTCATGGTACTGTAGTACTTTTTCTAACTGTACTATAAAGTTTTCTCACTGGTGAATGACACATGATGTAGCCCAGCGGTTCCCAATTCCAGTCCTCGCGCAAGGGAAGCAGGGGAAATTCGGAACATTCATTCACGGGTTTGCGCTGTGCAGCGTCTTCACACACAGACAAAACTTACTAGAGAAGTGTGAAGTGTGACATAATATAACTCTGTAAATAATTACTATTTAAATTCACGTCTCGCACACTTTAATGCACTTTGCATGGAACATATATGCTCGCTTTGAACTGGAATCATGGCGGAATATCCGGTGATGTACACTTCCCAGGGCACTTACGGTCAAATAGAACAAACGTCGCACGTGATAAGAGATATATATGAAATGTGCAGAGCAGGAGGGCACGAGGACTGGAATTGGGAACGGCTCATTCTTTATAGCATTTCCTATAGAGTAATATTAAAAGTCTATAAAAAACAAAAATGGAAGTATGTAAGGACCAAAAATTATAAACAAAACTCTAAACTCTCTTATATTATCGCTTTTTATCACGGAGGAGTGATATTGTAATGTTGTCACTGGTATTCTGGTCTGTGAGCGTAAATGCGATCAGGGGGCGTGGCTTTCGACAGCGATTGCAGGGCGAGTGGGACGTTCGCTTTCAGTGCTATCAGGCTAAAGTTAGCATTTTCCAAGATTTCCTACTGCATCTTTAATGTAAATTGTTACCATAATATATAAAAAACTTTGTTACTTCCTAATCAGTATTTTTAAAAATACTCTTCTAAGGTTACTGTCTCCTGAGGATGCATCATTCTGTTTGTAGCATTCTTCATTTGTTGTCCTCTGGGGAGTCTTCACTAGTGGTCCCCAATGCCGATATATCGGCCACTATTTGTCATTGCCTGTGCGCATGGAGCTCCGTTTTCCATATTCATCAAGTTTACTGTCTTTGTTTAACAGTTCTGACTAATATATTATTATACAGAACTTTTTTTAAACAAAGTTAGTAAAGGTATACGAAAAAGTATTATAGCTTTTGCTTTTCGATTAATAGTAACAGAAAGGCAAATGCTACAATACTTTGTCATCTACCGTCAGCATTCAGCATATATGCATTTCACCTAAACAAGTCTCTGAATATCTAATAATCATTTAAAGGGGTCATATGATACGATTTCATTTTTTCCTTTCTCTTTGGAGTGTTACAAGCTCTTGGTGCATAAAGAAGATCTGTAAATGTGCAAAGACTAAAGTCTCAAATCCAAAGAGATATTTTTTATATAAGTTCAGATTCAGCCATGCCTACCTAAAACGGCTCGTTCTTACACACCCCCACATATCTACCTCACTATGTAGGAAGATTTGCATAACGCCGCCCAAATGTTCACGCAAAGAAAGAAGGCGTAACATTTATTCTCACTGTAGTATTGTTGCCGCTGCCGCCATGTCCTGAAGACGCTGTGTGTTTTGTTTTGAAAGCGAAACTACTTTGTTTGGTCTTCCAAAAGAGGAAGCTCTCTTCGTCATGCCTAGAGCTGATCTGTGCTGGTCGCTGAGGGAATACATCAACTTGGTGCTGTGGATCGCCGGCACATTTTATGGAGGACTGTTTACTGATCCTGGGAGAGTAACGTTAGACTAAAATGCCGGCAGTTCTGACTCACTTAAGTACGTTTTCTTTTCATCATTTGCCACTGATGATTCAAACGCGAGTTTTGGGCAGTAGAGTAGCACTTGTTGTTTGTCATTTCTCTGATCACAAATGCAGACAGGGTTTTATGTTTACGCGGCACGATGCAACGCAACGCGTAAAAAGACAGAATAAGTCATTATAATCAGTAATTATGTCCCCACTGGATGCAACAAATGCCTCGTTTGTAATGGGTTTTAATGCTTTTGTCTCAGCATCACAGCATCACAGTATGGTGAGGGGCGTAACATTTTCGTCTCACGCTTGAGGTATTCGGCCAATCACAACGCACTGGCTAGCTGGCCAATCACAGCACACCTCGTTTTTTCAGACCGATGAGCTTTGTAAAAATCGACGCGTTTCAAAAAGGTGGGGCATAGAGGAGAAACAATAATGTACAGTATGTGGAAAATAATGTATTTTTTTAACTTTAAACCGCATAAACACATTTCATTACACAAAATAATGTTCTTTTTAGCAACATCATATGACCCCTTTAACTAACCTTGCAAATTTTGTTGAATGTAGCTGTGAGATTCTCTGAAGTGTGCATTTGTAGACTGCATAAAAACATGTGAATTGGATCCGTACTGGAGAGGTGTGCTTTCACTAAACACGCATGATCGATTTCAAACTGCTTTTTTTTGCAGCCATGACGTATTCATGTCATATTCATTGTGTGCTGTATGTAAAATTAGCACTAAGTTATTTGAAAAAATATGATTCCCAGTGTGCACAAACATATCAGATTACTACTCTTCTAGTGTTCATTCCTTGTACCGCTTTTCGCTATTACTTTCCTTTTTTGACGTCTTCTCCAGGTCAAGTTTATCTTGGGCCTCTGCTCGTTTATTAAAATGACCGTATTCACCGTACAAGTTAAATGACATAGAAAACACGAAATGTTTACAATCGGTGTGCAACTGTCACTGAGTTACTATGGTTACTAATTTTTGAGGCTAGCACATTCATTTAGAACTGTGATCAAACTGACTGGAACTATCTGTGTATTAAACGATTTTATTGCACACCTTCCAGCCAATCAGAATCAAGAATTCCAACAGACCATATTTTTATCAAGTTACTTTTCATATTTATTATTTTTCAAATGATATAATTGAGTAAATCAATTAAATAAATATACATTTAATTTCAACAATTGCTATGCATCTGTTTTTTCTATCTTTAAATTCAGTAGTGCGATATCATATATCGGCCATTGGCCACCCTATCGGCTTCGGCCATCAAATAATTACTGTTGATAACAGTATTCAAATATATGATATCATGTGCCATCATTTAAACCATGTGTTAAAGATCCACAGAGTCTCAAATGCTCTCACAGTTTTGTTGTCTAGGCAATTAGGAAAAATATGAGCAAATACATGTGCATATACTCTCTGGGTACCTGTGCTTGACATAAAATCCCATAACACCCTCTTCTGGAAAGCAAACACAGACATAGATTTTCTAAGAATCTGACCTGTTTCCTGCTGTCAGTGCCCCGAGTTTGTCCTCTCCTGGAGAAGGAGGTGAGGGGTCATCCAAGATCCTTTGAATCTGATACTGGATCTCTCTGGGTGACAGCAGGCGTCCTGCTCGGTAAACCCATAACCTGAAATACCGGCCCCTGTGGTACACGGCGACAAACTCACTGTCCTGCCAATGCTGCAGCACATCTGAGAGATCACAAGACTATGTCAATGACATAAGATCACTTTTTTATGTGTATTTGTGTCTCTATGAGTGTGTGTGTGTACCCGTCTCCTCTCCAGGCGTGCGTGTGGTGTTGAACATGCGTTCACACTGAGCTGCACACAGAGGTATGACTGTACCAGGAATACGACTCTAGGTGAACCAGAGTACAGGATCTCAAAGACTTATAGCAAAACTGTTCAAAATATTCTCAGTTGAACAATACAGGAGTATGACAGTGTTGCTGTATTTACAACTGATTTATAAATCATATTTTGTATACATATAGGTAGTTGAACCTTAACATAAGTGTCCGATTAGCCATGGATGCCACTTACAAAATCATGACAAAAAACACAACCTAAAAACAAAGTTTTGTCACATACAGGATTGAGCTCCTCTCGGTTGACTTTGCGGCGATATAGGAACAGGGCTGTGATAGTATTCCCTGCTCGAGCTGCCTGAGTAGCCGTGGGTGTCACATACAGAAAATCCTGTGCATAACCAAACGCAGGGTGAGATTTTCCTTTCTTTGCTTTCATAGCATTAGATTATTGAAAGTGAAAATGACTAATGGTGTAGGCTCGCATACCATGCCATAATAGTTACTATTGACCATAATGGGACTCCGGCTCCGGAGATAAACATACTCTTCCCACCAGTCACTAACCTAGATGATACAATAAAATAATTAACATTCTGACTCTGCATAAGACTAAATTATCCTAATCAAATGTCTATAAAAAAAACTAAATAACTCTATTACAAATTAAAGATCTCCAAAGGTTCATAATATCGCTGTGTTGATCTGATACACACACACCATTCACATGATCATACAGTCGGCTATGAGAGTATTAGCATTAGCACATTGCTTTAAAAAAAAATGCTATTAAAGAGTTGTTATTCAACAGAATGCTGGGACATCTATTTGCAACCTATTTAAAATGTCAAGTCAATTCAAAATGAGCTCTTCAGATCACATTAGAAAATTATTGCCAATTTGATAAAGTTGTTTTCAAAGAATGGTTTAACCAAAATTGAAAATTTGCTGAAAATTTATTCACCCTAAGGCCATTCAAGCTGCAGATGAGTTTGCTTCCCAATCTGAAAAAAAAGGGATGAAATTTAGCATTACATCACCTGCTCACCAATAGACCTTCTCCAGTGAATGGGTGCCGTCAGAGTCAAACACCTGATAAAAACATCACAATATTCCACAAGTAATCCACACAACTCTAGTCAATCAATTAACCTCTAGTGAAGTTAAAAACTGAGTGTATTCGCTACGTTAATTAATGGACTGGAGTTGTTTGGATTACTTGATGTTTCATTCTGATGGCACCAACTCACTGCAGAGGATCCATTAGTGAGCAAATTACGTAATGCTACGTTTCTCCAAATTTGTTATGATGAAAAAACAAACTCATCTACATCTTGGATGGCCTGAAGGTAAAGAGCAAATTTTTATTTCTGACTGAACTATTCCTTTAATCATCTAAGATTCTATACAATTTTACCATTATTGATCAATTATCAGTTGTCACTTTTACTTGATTTTAATCAGCTATAGTATTGTATGTAACCATATGTTCATAATAAATAAGACTGATGATAGTTATGACATTGACCAGAAAATAATTGTTCAGAATTGTTCAGCACTTACATAGTTTGTGGCCCACAGTGCTTTAAGTTTGAGGTATTTTTGTAGGCGGTTACCCAGACTTTTCTCAAACTCAGCAGCCAGTCTTGTCATTCGCTGAAAACCAGCCACATCTAGCAGTGGCTTCACTGACTCAAGATACTGAAATAGAGAGAACGGCTGAGATAGCATTCACTGGTATCCAAACCTCCAAGAACCCTGCCAATTTTTATCATCACTTTTTTTTCATCACTCACTTCCCACCAAACACGGACTCACGCACATTATGTGCACACAATTTAATTTACATAGCACTAACTCACTCTTTCCAATGTGTCTTTAATGGAAGGTACAGGCAGGTGTGGTAAAGATGTCTGATAGCTGTACAGTAATGGCTTTCTACTGGACAGCAACCTAACTAGGGTCTGACATGGAAAACAAGAGAGAGAAACAGTCAAATAGAAAATGTGTATATTCTAATACATTTCTCAATAAATCTCAATCTCAATAAATTAGAATGTCCTGGAAACGTTCATTAATTTCAGTAATTCAACTCAAATTGTGAAACTCATGTATTACATAAATACAATGAACACAGACTGAAGTAGTTTAAGTCTTTGGTTCTTTTAATTGTGATGATTTTGGCTCACATTTAACAAAAACCCACCAATTCACTATCTCAACAAATTAGACTTTGGTGAAATGCCAATCAGCTAATCAAATCAAAACACCTGCAAAGGTTTCCTGAGCCTTCAAAATGGTCTCTCAGTTTGGTTCACTAGGCTACACAATCATGGGGAAGACTGCTGATCTGACAGTTGTCCAGAAGACAATCATTGACACCCTTCACAAGATATTAAGTATTCTAATTTGTTGAGATGAATTGGTGGGTTTTTGTTAAATGTGAGCCAAAATCATCACAATTAAAAGAACCAAAGACTTAAACTACTTCAGTCTGTGTGCATTGAATTTATTTAATACACAAATTTCACAATTTGAGTTGAATTACTGAAATTAATGAACTTTTCCAGGACATTCTAATTTATTGAGATGCACCTGTATGTAACTAAAATAGCTGTTTTACAGCTTGTAGTGAAAGTGAAAATGTTGGCAGGGAAAGTCGTTTAAAAGAGCATATCTTTACGGAAAATATTGAGAAAAAAAACAAAACAACAAATGTTACTTTTTCAGGGTACTAACCGCCCAGACTTTGGTCTTGGTAGAAATACGTCCATGTAGTTCAAACATCCATTGATGGTATGATAGGAGAAGCTTTAGGCAGAACCTCAGAGCCAGAATGAGAGACAACCACAGCAGAGTACTGAACAGCAGCACTGATAGGACAGTCTGACCTTGAGCACTCAATGACAGACTGACAAGAGAGAAACACAGAGGAGAAAATCTGCATAATCTCTTCCAGGTTGATATTAGGCCAATGATGGGCAAACTTGGCCCTTCCAGGCCACTTTCCTGCAGAGATTTGATCCAACCCTGATAAAACTCACCTGCCTGTAGCTTTCTAGTAGTCTTGAAGACAATGATTAGCTGGTTCAGGGGTGTTTGATTAGAGTTGGAGCTAAACTCTGAAGGAAAGTGACCTGAAAGGGCCAAGTTTGCCCACCCCTGTATTAGGCTGTTTAAATACACTCAAATGTTGTCATTTCATAAAGACTACAAAGTTGGTACAATATTGCAGGTTAATCTTTCTATCCGAACATTCTACACAACTCCCTGTTCAAGCTCTTGTTCTGTCCAGGCTGGACTATTGCAATGCTCTCTTGGCAGGTTTTCCAGCCACTTCTATGAAACCTCTACAATTAATCCAGAATGCAACAGCAAGATTAGTCTTTAACAAGCCGAAAAGAGCACGTCACACCTCTGCCACTCGCATAAAATTCAAGGCATTAATGCTTGCCAACAAAACAAACACTGGCTCTGCACCCCATTACAAAAATTCACTTCTTCTGACTTATGTGCCCTCCAGAAGCTTGCTTCCTGCAAGTGAACGGCGCATTATAGTGCCATCACAAAGAGGCACAAAATCAATTTCACAGACTTTTACCTTAACTTTTCCCTGCTGGTGGAATGACCTGCCCAACTCGATCATCTTGTCTTTAGCCACATCACTTCCATATACACTAGACCCTCTATTACTAGCACTCCGTATTCTATTTCTATTCTGTCTACTTGTTTTCTTTTGTTTATTTACAAAACTTGACCCTCTAACACTAACATTCTCAATTCGTTTTCTATCTACTTATTTTCTGTTTATTAACTATAAAAAATTATATACTAACCCTATAATACTAGCTCTTTCTATTCTATTTCTTATTCGACATATTCTTTTTATTTATTTATTTTTTTTAAACTTGCTATGTTAGACTAACCAGGACTTGTCACAGCACTTCTATCGCTTCTATTGTCCTCATTTGTAAGTCACTTTGGATAAAAGCGTCTGCTAAATGACTAAATGTAAATGTAAATGTAAACATTATGGACACATGAAACACTGACTACACCAACAAAGGACTGCTATGCAAATTAAAGACACACAGGTGAGATGTGAATAATCTTATACATGATTAAACCATAAATAAAATCTCTCTATTGTTTCTCCTAAAGAACAATGAGTTTAAATGGAGGACAAATAGAGACACTGCATCATTTAGAGTTTCATAAAAGACCTCTAACGTGTCACAAACTGTGCACAGATTTTCCAAGATACCACACTATAAATAAATAAATAAATTGTATATGCTATTCCCATTTATTTTACGGTCCTATACTGTTTCTATGTGTTTTATACTCTTGCTATAACAATGGTCTTATTTGTCAGTTCTCCTAAAATAAAATGGGAGAAACAGTTATTAATTAGATAGGAGAATCTAAGAATTAAAAAATGAATAAGAACTCCAACAATTGGGAATATAAGACCTTTGTATTACCTTTGTTTACAAAAGGAGTTGTTAGAAAATGTTTATTAGGAATAATTTAAACATTTAAATGTTCATTAAACATTTAATAAATAAATAAATAAAAAATATGGAAAAAAGCCTGAGCAACTGTTCATCATCATAAGAAAAAAGGGCTTAATTTCTCCAGTTCAAATTTTACCATGCAACTGTTAACCCTTAAGAAGAAGTCAAGATGAAGTCTGTCGAAGGGTAAAAGGAAGTGTTACCTAAGGGGGAGGTGCTCCCGAATCTTAGTAATGATGCCCATAGATGGATCAGACTGCATGTACATAGTGGCCAGGATTGCTATGACAACAAAAAGCCAAGAGGAGGGGCTAGCTGGGTATACACCTTTAATGATTCTGTTCTGTTCATGAGAAAGCAAAAAGTATTAATGCAACCTATGTACAAACACATGCATCACACATTTGGGCTACGTCACAGAAAAGCTATTGAACAAAACATTTTAGTGCAAAACACTGGAGCAGAAATTACCAAGGATTTTCTAGATTTTAACACTTAAAAAAAACTTATGAGTTCTATGAATTACATGACTTATAATTTTTTTCACACTCATTCGAGTCACTGACCTTAATCCTACTGATGCGTTTCTTCCAGGATCGCAGTCCGGAGAGGTAGATTTGATTGAGGGCCTGATAGGACAGATGCAGGTCAATCCCCTCATGAGTGATGGTGAACTGAAAAGCTACTGCCTGGTGAGCCTCTGCCATCACTATAGACTTAAACAACACAGTCTCAGCATTAAACAACACACTGGATCACAGAAATATAGAAAGCAATGTATATCATTCGCTCATGGGATCTGGTTTTGATATAGTATACGGTTGCTTAACAAAACACTTAAGCAAATGCACACCATCCGAGGTGCAGGTCAAAGATGACAAATCTGCATAAAGGAGATATGACCACACACTCACCACATAGTATTTGCAAGTGAGTGTGTGGTCATATCACCTTTATTCGATATAGTATGCAAAATACATCTTTTTCACCAAATGTTGTTCTGTTTTATTGTAACTGTTCCACCTTTTATTAAAGCTAATGTTGCAAACCCAAGAGAGACTGAATTAAATCTGGACACTATCAGTGTCACGGATATCAATGTCAGGAAGATCACAGAAGGAAAATGCTGTCAATATACCAGTCACATCAAGTAAACAAATGTAAAAGTGCTAGATGTGGCAATGCAAAGGCAGACTACAACTAATACATCAATGCCCCCTAGTGGTCTATTTATATAAAACAACCCTTGAAATTTGTTGTACAGCTATTTACAGCATAAATACTATCATTCTGAAAGTATTTTGGTCATGTGTGTCTATGTATATAAATCCGAGAAATCGTGCCATAATATTAAAGAACAAAAAAGAAAGAGAATCTGATCAACATGACAGAGTTGAACAGGTGACTCAGTTTAACATAAAAATGATGTGGTCACACCAAGCTGGAGTGAACAGGTTATCAGTGAGAGCAGTTAAGCTGTGTGTAACTAAAAGTTTGTTGCATTGGCCTCTGTCACTCATCCTTTACAACTGATGAAGTACAGCCTTTTAATCCAAAAAGGAGCATTTTTCAGTTTTCAGACATATTCTCAAGTGTATGTGTCTTATGAGTATAAGCATTTATTCTGATATTTAATAAGAACAGAAGAGAAAGCACATACCCACACAAACAATATGCCCACTTTTCTGAAACACTGAACTTACCAGAGTTTCATTGTTATACAGTAACTCAAATTTGACAACCACATAAAGTCTGAAATATTATTTAACTGTGTGCATTTAATTGCCAGCTGTAAAAGAGACTTAGCAAAAGGCAAGACAATTTATTTCATTCCAAAAATGTTTACAATGTCATTTTTGAATGCATTTAAAACAATAATTTATCATTAATAATGTCCTTTGGAGACAGTTTCACACAAACAAATAAACAGGCTACTTGTAAGATTCCAAAAAGTGTTTTAAAGGAGATGAATTCTAAAAGTCGGCAGGGCCAAAAGTCCGCATAGTTGAAAAACCAGACATACTGAGCTGAGAGACAGGAGAGGGGAAAAATAGAGACAATGACATTTATCCACCATTATTGCATAGGCTGGCATTGGAGAAAAAGACTCGGGTTTTGTTAATCGTTAAACATGGATTTCATAGGTTTAACCATAAAGGTTTGAATGCAGTTAAACTGGTAAAACGTGTTAGTAACGAACCTCGAATACCAGCGCGCAATCATTTACCGGAGCTCTCGAGCTCGCCTTCACACTGAATGCAGCTGACAGATTCTCCGACTTTGCTCTCTAAAGAAAACACGAGATCACTCGGGAACGCTGTGAAGTAATGTTTGTGTGCCGTCATTTTTAACTTATGAGGTGAACCTGAAATGTCCAGAAGAATAATGGTTCCGTTCAAACGCTATATTGCATGTAGGCTACAGTACAAGAAAAGGTATTAATAAGAAAATACACGTTTCCTAATTTTTTTGCAGTTTAGGCGTTTTATGAAATGAAAAGGCTACAGTTTAAATTTCGTAAATCAACGTTTGAACTGGCTTTATTATTAAACAAGCAAACAAAACAGCACCCAGTAAAGTTTCTCTTGCTCTCCACCCCCTTCAACAATCCAGAATATTCCTGAACGCTAGTCACCAGTGACACGACACAACACGCATTATAATTGCCGGTTACAAATAAAAAAGTTCTTCAAACCAAGACAAATTTGTATTTTCGGTTTTATGCCAAACATGACATGTCTGAAAAATCATACCTGCAAGTTTGAATGGTAGGTCGGGAACAAGTAAGACTGAAATCGGTTTTTGACAGATGTAAACTTCACGTTCTCCACCCTTTCACTCCCAGCAAGCAACACATACCTGAGGTAATCTGTAAACACACACACACACACACACACACACACACACACACACTACCTCTCTCATTTACATACGTAATGACATCACGCGGCACAAGCATAAGTGGCCGTGTACTCGAGCATAAAGAATTTATGACTTTGTATAATTTTCCTCTGCCAGCAAGGACTTTTAACTCTGTCATCAAAGCTTTGTCTCTAAGTTATATGCACGTTTGTTTTAATGAGAGAAAAACAATTATGCCGCTACTTTAATTGGATGGAGTTTGCCTTCTTGATAAAAATACATTGCAAATCAGTTGCTACATAATAGATTATACATCCACTAAGGCTACTTGTTTATTTTATCAATGCAATCAGACATATTCCCTTTGGGAGAATTTGTTATCTATGAAAGATACTCATATTTCTTTATATTTTTGTCAGTAACCTTATTGTTAATTTCTTTGTTTCTCAGTTTTCACATGATATCTCATGATATCTTTCACATCTCCATTAATATATATATATATCAAACAAATAATGTTACAACAGAAATGAAATGGGGAGCAAGACAAGGTAATTAGGAAATATAATGACAGATTTTTTTTGTATTATTTATTGTTCTTTATCACAGGCAATAATAATAGTGCACTTTCATTTTTTTTATTATAACACAGACATTTATTTTCTCGCCATTTTTTTCCCTCCAATTTAATGAGTTGCATTTCTTATGAAAAAAGTTCCTACTGTGCGCAATGGGGAAGAAAGAGTACAGCTTTACAATCTTAAGAGGAGTAATCAGTAATGATGACAAAGATAATCAATAATCATCAGGTGAATATAGAATGGATAAAGAATGAAGATATGAGTAATATTTTCTGTTTACAATGAACAGATATGGGGGGAGCATACATTGGGGGCAGGCAGGGCGTATGTATATAATGAGAGAAGAGGGAAGGGGTGGTCTAAAGTATAATTCTATGATAGGGAGGCAGGAGCAGGACGAGGTATATAATGTATGGTAAATATGTGAAGACTAACGATACATATGAAATGTGATATGTGTGCTGTATGTGTGAGGCGAGTGACAAAAACAGAATATCATTCAGTGCATAATGTGAAAGGGAGGAGGAGGAGGAGAGGATGGACATGTAGAGCAGGAGAGTGTCATGAACACAGAGAAAGTATGTGGAGTGTATTTCACATTCACACAGAGCTGGTGTCCAGACAGTCTGTTTTTGCACACTCCCAGACTTACCCTGCCTGAGAATTAACAGAATTGAACATAGAATATCTTCAGGGTTTTGCTCTGGCGTTTCCTCTGCCTCTGTGAGTGACCGGGCATGTTTGAGAGCGCACATGCTGACCGTTTTGTACATGTGGATTTAAGGTATTTGGAGTGTACTAAAATAAGAATGTACCCCGTATTATATTTAATGAACAATGCTCCTAAACATTCAACAGTAGTGAAATATATTCAATGTGTTACTGAAAAATCAATCCAGGATGATGCAAGAGCTGCTTGATGACTGAACCGTCCGAAGCTTTGTCTTCTGCTATGCTATTTTTAGGCAGGAGTGTATGTGATGGCTGCGGGATAGTGGCAGAGGGAGGACCAGAGCAAAACCTTGCTTTGCATTCAGTGCTCCTTGCATCAGGAAAAGAGTGGACTGGAGGGAGAGAGAGAGAGGAGCATTACGGTCAGATTCTGGGCTTCAGGGCAGAGGCTCATTGGAGAAAGAGCTTTTAAGTGGATATTCAGGATCAGGTTCTCCCCATTCACAAATGTAATGAGCTAAAAAGCCCCACTGATCCTGAGTCTGCACTTAAGAGAGCACTTCACCGATTCCCGTGGGTGGGCGAGGAAAGGGACAACTATTTGTTTGAATACAATTCTATTTTTTTTAGGACAGTGCATTCCAGTATCAAAGTCCAGTTATCATTCATTTTGTTTCATATTGTCAGTTTTGAGAAGGAGAGTCTTCTTTCTTGTGTGTGTGTGTGTGTGTGTGTGTGTGTGTGTGTGTGTGTGTGTGTGTGTGTGAAAAAATAATACTGCTTGCGTTTTGAACGAAAGGCTGGCCCGGTACGCACAAGTCCGAAACTTTGGGCTCTTGTCTGAGTAACATTCTCAAAGAGGAAGAGTGAACACAGCAGGCCTTCTTCTCATTCCCTCTGTTTTGTTCCACTGCTTCCATAAGGTTCACGTCTTTACGTCATACATCCAGGAAGGTTTTAAAGTATTTTCCCCGTGGGAGACATCCAAGGCATGGAGTCATTGCTTGGATGATTTTCAAAGTTGTTCTCCAGCTTTCTCCTTTGTGAGTTTGCTTCTTTTTTTATTTAAAATGAAATGAAAATGAGATGGGTAATCTTAGGCTTTTGAAATGTTTTTAAAAAAAGGACATTTGCAGCTTTGTTTTTGAAATATTTGAGAACAGATACAAGTAGGGAGTTTATCTTCCATTTTCTAAATTTCTCATTTTCTACCCTTGTCATTTTGACTTTACCAGCCTCAACACTAATCCAATCCAATCCAAATAAGTAAATAAATAAATAAATGAATGAATAAATAAATAAATATGAACTTAAATAAATATCTTTAAATAAATCAATTACAATTTTAAATATTTCTATTTTTGTTTTTTGACATTCACTTCATTTTGTTGACGGAAATATTTCACATCCCAGCTCTAAAATATAATATAAATATCGAAGTAGAAACCAAAAAAAAGACTTTTGTGGACTTCCACTTATTATGGAAGTTCTACCAGGAGTCACATGAGAAAACAGTGAAGGCTTTTAAATTTTTTCTCCCGCTGTCTCTTTGTATGACACAAGGAGGAACTGGCTATTTTGTTCCTCTTGTTCGGTCTCCGTGTGAACATGTCATTGGAAATCTAGATGCCTGCTCATCCCTCTGTGCCCTGCAGTGACTTAAAACCGCCCAATTTTGCCAACTGTAGCTTCCAGTGGACAGCTCTCCACTGCATATCTGACACTGACTGAATATTTGATCTACAACATATCAGAGTTCAAGATCTACAGCACAAGCTTGAACAATCAGTGTTTAACATAGCCTATATCTTCAACACTTAACATCTTGCTAAAGGCGTCATCTGAACTCAGATCATGAAGGTATAGTCACATAGGACTATAGTAGCATCTTGGGTTACAAAATAGATTCCCGTTCTAAAAAAATCCCTATTCTTTTCTTTACATAGTGTTCTAGAAATCCTTTTTTTGTGCTCCAAGTGGTGTTAAGAATGAAGAACTTCCCACTTTTTCCTGACATGTTTGCTTTTCTCTACCTCAAACAGCTCTTAGTGATTTTCTGATGGATCATTGCTTATGATGATGATGATGATGATGATGATAAGTTTTAGAGACATTCTTTCCTGTCCCACTTAGTGTTTGTTCCTCCTTGAATAGTTTGTTGCCATTAGATCACTGGATGTTCACCGGTATGTCAATCTCCTTGTTTGTACTGTATGAAATCATTTATAGCTGGGGTTTATATTAAGCGATACATCTTGCTTCCACTTTTCAAATCCTTTGTTCCTAAGAAGGATAAGTGATATCATAATTTTTTCATCAGACGATTATTTGCATGTAAGAACACTTCCATGTGGATAGACTCCTGACTCTCCTATTGTTGCAGTTGGATCCCAGGGTTTCCGCTAGTAATGTGAAAATCAAGGCTGAGTATACCTGTTGTTGTGTACTGTGCAGATGGACTATGAGGGAGTCGTGTCTGGAGAGAATCAAGAGCGGGGATTGTCCCCACCCGCTCAAAAGCTTGTCTGATTAGTTCAGTTAGGGCTGAGACTGGGTCCCATTTGAGGAAAGGAGGCGAGTTTTATCCTTGCCAGACCCCTTCCTTTGTAGTACACTCGCACTACCGCCAATACTGCTCGCTTCTCCTCGATCGCCGCGTTCTGATCGCTCACCACGATCACCTCCGCCCTCCGAGCGACGAGAGTTCTGACGGGTCGGTGTGCTGGGTGGGCGAGATGAAAGCCCATTTTTCTCATCTGGGAGAAGAAAAACATAAAACATGAAGGTGGGGATTTGAAAACATTTTTGTTAACTGAAATAAAAATAAAAGTACACTAAAATCAAGAAAATAAATTGTCACAAATGAATTTTAGTTTCAGAGTTTGATACATGGTACATTATAAAATTTGAAGCCTTCACATTTCTCTAATAAAAATAAGATAAAAGATCTAAAAATCAAACTATTAATTTTAGTTTTAGATTTTGGTACATGGTATATTATAAAATGTAAAACCTACACATTTTGCCTGCATTATGCATGAAAATGCCACTGGATATTTATTTAAAGATAAAGTTTAATCTTGTTTTAATTTGTTGTTTTTTCATTTTTAAATTATACCAGTTACCACATAAACTTTGGCTGCCCTAAAACTGAAACTTGCAATTAGTCAAGTCAAGTCAAGTCACTTTATCTATATAGCGCTTTATACAATACAAATTGTGTGAAAGCAGCTTTACAGTGTTAAACAGGAAAACAGTGTGTCGATAATACAAGAGGACAATAGTAAACACTCAATTGTTCAGCTAAAGTCAGTTCATCATTGATTCAGTGATGTCATTGTCCAGCTCAGTTCAGTTCTCTTCAAATAGTGTCTATGCAATCAAGTCAACAATATTGCCAAAAATTAAGTGTACATTAGTTTTTATAGAGTAACAACTAATGTACATGCAAAATACAAAAACAATATAATAAAATGAAATGGGGGGAGATACATTTAACTTATTGTGTATGAGTAGATGTTTTTTGGGGGAAGTGTAGACATGGAACAGTCACCTGTAAGCGCCTGCACAGAGGGCTGGTCATGTGTACTGAGAAGCTGAGCTTGAATGGTCTCTACCACTCTTTTAAACCTGCGACTAGGACCTGAAAAACAATATTATCACATTTGTAGAAATTACAGCATGTACAGACTCATGACACTGGCTCTCTCATCTTTTTAAATACCTGATAACAGGGTGAAGGTGACGCTGTAGATGCCAGTCTCTCTCCTTCCCTCCCTTTCTCTCTCTTTCTCCCTCTCTCGTTCTCTCTCTCCTTCAGAAAAGGCAATGTCAACCTGAAATTTGACAGGCTTCTGGAAGACAGACGGACCTCCGGAGGACTTGTACTCCGCCCGGAAACTTGTCTGAGAGATGACACTGTGACTCAGGGAGGGAATCTAGAGGAGAACAGAGACATACATCAAAAAATTATGAACAAAGCTTATTTGAAGTGAAGAGGAAGATGAAGAGAAGGAGGAAGAGGAAAGGAAACACATAACATATTAAAATGATACTAACCGATAGGAAAGCGTGGACAATGTCAGCCTTGATTGAGCTTAGTGGCTTGTCTCTGATCACCACAAAAATTTGCTCTTCCCTTTCCAGACTGATGAAATTTCCAAACCACGACTTCTTTGCCAGCCTATAGAAAACGATCAAATTATATGTAGATTAATACACAAAACATAAATTACACATGCAGTTTCATGGCTCTCATTCTACAGCAAATACACATTATGGACGTTTTAACAGCATGAATGGATCTAGTTATTTGGATAAATAAGAATGGATAAATAAATTGGATAAATAAATTATCTTTTAACAGTGGTGTAAAGTATCTGAGTAAATGTAATTAATTACTGTACTTGATTATCTTTTTGGATACTCTGTAGTTTTACTGAGTATCAAAGATATTAGCAACTCTTACTCTCTATTCCACTACATTTTTGAATAAGTATCTGTACTCTTTACTCCATTAAATTTGTAATGAGTGTTGCAGTTACACATTACATTTTGCATGGCACCTAGATTTATCTGCACCAGTTTATTTCCTCTACAAAAGAAGTGATATCGCCAACTACAGGGCACTGAAAGTGCAATATCTTGTGCGTTTTGCCCTTACTCACCCAAACTTGTCAACAAGGCTACTTTACGTGAATGTGAGTTTCTTAGCAAGTAGTTGTGAATCACACAACTGTAGTTCTGTTCTTATTTGAGATGAGGACATGACTGCAGCCAGTGCAAGAAGGCTTTTTTTTTTTTGCAATTTTGAGGTTTTCAGTTTTACTTTTTAGAAAATAAATATGAGGTTTTGGTTTTAGAAAATAAATATGATTGGTCTACTCATAAATCAAATCTTACTTGTTTTTCACTGGCATGTCCTTTGACCAGTGCATCTTTGAGTCTGTATTTAGTACAAGTAAAATACTTAAGCACTTTTTAAATCAGATACTCTAAGACTTTTACTCAAGTTGTTTTGGAATAGGTGACTTGTAACTTGTAATGGAGTTTTTACTGTAAGGTATCTGTACTTTTACTCAAGTATGGTTTTCAGGTACTCTTTACACCTCTGTCTTTGAAAATACAAAAAATACTTTTGCAAGGGTCTTCTCATCTGCCTTCATTCCTAGAATTGTACATGTTCAGGGAAAAGTAGCCAAATATGCTGAAAAAGCTTCAGAACAAACACACTGAATCATAGTTTTTGCTGTGGCAACGCTAAACGTATAACACATAGCACATGTAAAATGCACCAATATTACAATTTTGTAATTGTTTTCATGTTATAGCTGATAACCAATAAATTACTAATATTAAAATTCTACTTTGTGTAAATAAATGTAAGATTAAACACTGAAGCATTTAAAACCATTGGTTTTATTTTTTAATCAAATTTAAGTATCACAACATTATAATGCACTCAGTTATTTTAGTGTTATGTACTATTACAGTATATAATAGTACATACGTTTTTGTTTCACTTTTTCATCTAATATATTTTTTATTTCATTTCATCTTTATTTTGAATAATAAAAATAATTTTTATTAGTTTTAGTTATAGTAATAACAAAACAGAATGTACAGTATGAAAAATTAATATATCGAAATTTGTTAAAGATTACATTTAACATTGATATTTTAATTTATTTTTTGTTTTAAAGATTAACATGAAGATAACGGTGAATATATAAATACTTACTCTGGGCTGGACTCTGGAGTTAAACTGGACATATCTTCTGACGTAGGAACTATTGAAACAAATAAAAAAAATGTTACAATGATGTTTGACTCAATGACAGCAATAATAAGGCGATGCTCCTCTCACCCTGTAGCCTTCGGCGGTGGAAGCGTGGCGAACCCAGCAGGTTGTTCTTGAAGGAGTTGAGGCGTGTCCTCCAGTGGGCTGAACTACTGGCAGCCATTCCACCACTTCCCCCAGGACTGGAGGGTGGGGTTAAGGACATGGAACCACCACCTCCTTCAGCTCGTGTGGAGGAAGAAGAGGAGGAGGAGGAGGGCGGGGTGGGAGGGGGGTGCTGGGGATGGTGCACAGGAGTCCCCAGAGGGGTGGGGAGTGGGGAGCCCTGTGGGGTGACCTGCGACACATGGGCAGAGTTAGGATAGATGGTCTTAGTGACAGACTTCAGGACAGAAGAAGCAGGGAAGAAGAAGCGAGGGATGGGGGACAGTAGCGGAGAGGGGGAGGGTGAAGGAGACGGAGAAGTCTGCAGGGGGAGGGACTTCATAGACTGCAGGTGGGGACGCTCAGAGGCTGCTTTTGAGGGTAGGGTCTGGGTTTTTTGGTCAGGTGCGCGTTGGGACGCCCGGGCTGTGGTGGAACTTCCTGCTTTGGGGTCTTTGGACTGGGTGGTGGAAGCAGATGTGACTTCATTTTGTCTGAAAGTGAAAACTGGGCTCTGACAGGTAGGAAGAGAAAGGACAGAAGGATGGAGAGGGAAAGAGGAATGGAGAGATGGACACAGCAATGGTCATGAGCGTTAATGAAAGATATGGGTATATGATTATTAACATTAGAATTAAACTGAGAAGAGTTAGGAAAATGATCCATAGCTCATTGAGAAGCACGTGAAATCTAGTATAAATTAGTAAACAATTAGGTGGTTAATTAATGTGCAAAATGCAAGTTAAAACAAGCTTAACATTTTTGTGTGAGTTTGGTGTGGATAATGACTCCAGTATGAGGACAGTATGATAGATGAACATAAAAAGAGCAGCTGAATCCAGTTCAGCTTTGCTATTCATACCACAATAACAAGAACAATCACAATACCTTTCACCATTGTAAACTGAGCTCTACAAAGTAGTATTTTACTTCTAATTCAATTTCAGTTAAAGGTGAGGAGTAACTTACTCGAGGGCTGCTGAGGGGACTGGATGAGAGGCCGGTTGAAGCTCCGCTAACTGACCGAGACCTATCAGAACACCAGGACATATCAGTCAAACATCCCTTTATGTTCACAGATATATAAATTTTTTTCGATATACACACATCTAGTGTAAGTAAAACTCTTAGTGGGGAATTCACTAGGAATGAATTGCACCAACTTATAGTGCATGCTCTACACCGGGGTTCCTCAATAGGCGGCCCTCGGGCCACATCCCGCCCGTGAGAGAAAAAAGTTTGGCCCGCACTAATTTCAAATAATGTGGCATGAAAATTCAAACGCAGCATCAGAAAGCTACATTAACTTGCATCGTGTCTACACCGGACGCCAGCGGGGCGGCGCAATAAAATACAATAGAACTGGTTGTAATCAGTGATGCTGTCTTGGATGCGGCGCGACAGGACAAACCCCCGACAGTAAACTGCTGATTTGTTCTATTTATAACGTATTGACACAATGTTCAAATGATTTGCAATGCTTTGTCGCGTCCAGTGTAGATACGATGTGACAGCAAAAACATCACAAGAGTGTAGAAAAGAAAAGTGGACACGGAAAATAGATGATTCAAATGTGAATGGACTTAACAGTTTTGAGTGAGTGAGTGACTGATATCTTTGTTATGGAATACATGTGTTGGTTCGCAGTGAGTTCACAGTTTTAATGTACAAGTTTGCTTTAATTTATTTTCAAGATCTGAGGTAAAATATCTATTGTTGCTTTCACTATGGCTATAAAGATAACGCAAAATAATATTCAAACTCACATTAGACACTTTTAACATTGAATAAAGCACATAATCATTACCTGAGATTATCACTGTCATATTTTGTATGTTGTTCCTGCCGGGACGTCGCAGAAAATAAAAAACTTTCCTTAAAATAGAATCCCATGACGCTTATTGTCACGTGTCACTGTCACGGGTGGTTAGGACAAAAACTACATGGAAAAGATACTTCTTATCGCGTCACGTCGGGTTGGGACACACGGTGTTACAGTTTGATCCCCCCCCCAAAAAGAATCTAAGCATAAAAATATTAATACTGACAAATCTAATAATTGAATCTGCAATTAGGGAAAGTGGAGAGAAGAGATACAGT
>NW_015505525.1:428456-442633 GCF_001515645.1 Sinocyclocheilus grahami
CAGTCTGGGAATGAGCAGGAACAGTTGATTTGCATGGCAGACATGGAGATCCAGATTTTTTGTTTGTTCATTTGTTTTTAATATTCAACAGGCAAAGTTCTTCTGTATCTAAATGCAAAATTGTTCATAATTGTTTGAATAAAACAGACTACTGGGGGAAAAAACTGAATATTCAACTTGTGGCCATCTTGTGATTTATTTTAACAAAAGCAACAATATAATAATTGTAATAATAATAACAATTTATATATATATACTGTATATATATATATATATATATATATATATATATAGGTCAGTGGCCCTTGGCTTGGTATTGTTGGCAGAATTTGGCCCTCGGCAAAGACTAATTGAGGAACCCTGCTCTACACTGTGGTTCTGGACATATATTTTTATCATTTGGTCATCGTTTGATGAATTAAGAACATTTTACATGGTATGCAGCAATTGCAAGTTAATTTTGAATCTGAGAGATGGGACCAGTGTCGGCTTGCGTTCACAAGAGTCCAGGCACTTTGTGATGCACAACTACTAGCGGTGCATACTGTGGAAGATTAAAAAGTTGTTTTTTTTCAACTAATGCGTGTCATTGATCAATCAAAATTTAGTATAATCACGACCGTTACAGAGTCAAAAAATAACAAGGAAGAAGATATAATACTCGCTGTTGTTGATTTTCATGAGCTCAATTACACCTAAACGTAACATACAAAAATGTAATATTCATACAGTAATTATCCTTGATGAAATATTTTCACTCACTAGTATACAGGTGCATATCAATAAATTAGAATGACATGGAAAAGTTCATTTATTTCAGTAATTTTGAATTACTGAAATAAATGAACTTTTCCACAACATTCTAATTGATTGAGATGCACCTGTAAGCACTTCCTTTTTGTACACATCAGAAAAAACCTGCCGTGTACCATGTAAAACGCCATTCACTGTAGCCATGATTAATGATCAATAGAACATGCGCACAAACAGCTCTTTTCAATTAAATTATGAGAGGCAAACAGCTTTTTTGTGAATAAGGTGCATCTATAACGAATATAGTTTACATAGAAAAAAATAAATGCACAAGAGAGCATGGTTAAATGCACAATACTGCATGGTAAAAACACATTTTTGTGCTAAAATTGCCATATCACAGAAGTTGTGCAATTCATTAGTGAATTTACCCACTTTTTTATCTGCATTTTTTTGGAAGGCACTTGAAGTTGAACAGAAGGCACATGTGGTATATTAAGCTTGACTTTCAGATGAAGGTAAATACAAGTTATCTTAAACATTTTGCATGTACCTCTGGCTATGTGCAGAGGTATCCAGTGCTCTGCGGGGAGGTGTCGGAGAGCCCTGCTCTGTCACACTCAGTACCTCCAGACTCTTTCTCTCCGGCCGACAACGCCCATGACGGGTCAACATGGGCGAGTCCACCCGCTTACGGGGAGGATCTGATCACACAACCACAACCACAAACATACACTCACTGTAACACAAACATCGACTGTGTACTCTTCATGAACAAGTCACATTACGAACCTTACTATATCCATGATGGAATCTAAGGTTTGTTTTTATATATATAACTATATATAAAATATACAACTGCAATGCAGCAGTGATTATCTGTATTACAGTGTTAGAAGGGAAATTAGCATAGAAGCTGAAAAAGTAGTCCCTTCAATGTGTTGATAAGAGTCAGAAAGCTTCTAAGCAACAGGGTTAATTTTACCTGGATACAACGTGCTGCATGAGAGATGAATCATGCCATGACAGTGAAATGATGGACAGTAACGTATTAGGGTTGCATGATTTGGTCATAAAATCGGATTGCAATTATTTTCTCATATTTTGACAAGATTCTGTAAGATTTGCACTGCAGTATTTCAATGGAAATATATTTCCATCCTAATTTCTTTACTTTCACATGTTAAACTTTCAAGCCTTTATTTTGCTGGAAAACTGCTTGTAATGATATAATTACATGAATATAACAATGTAACAAAATGTTGTTGTTCTCAGTGCACGACTTTTAGATTTTTTTTGATAAGCAAATTTATTTTGATTATTTACATTTTTATTTCAATTAATTGTACAGCCCTATAAGGGCGAGACATGCCTTTCAAATAATAAGCCTCTTAATAAACAAAATGTATGCAAGTAAATGGAAAATGTCAAAAATCATGTCAGCATGGGTGCCAGATTGACAACTTTTCATTCATTTGTTCTGTATACATTAGGAAGTCCATTTCTGATCCAACCTGCAGCACCTGCTCTCATACTCGCTACGCTGCCCTAACAACCACATGCTACGACTTCCCTGTCAACCTCTTAATGATGATGACTCTCTACCTTGAAGTCTCTTTTTAGTCCTGGTCTGGTCTTGATCTGTTTATTTTGGGGAACAAGCCCTCAATATGTTACATTTACAAATCACTGATGTTTGCCTTAGAGCTCTTAAATGAAACTGGCTTACTTTCAGGCTGTAGCGTCTGGAACACTCCAACACACAATATATATTTTGTTAGCTAGCCTAAAGCACCAGCGTGCTTTCTAGGTTACCAACTATTCTCATGGTGTTCTGTGACTAGCTTTGAACATGACAGCAACACACACAAGCCTGAACTGCAAAAGCTCACTCACCAACATCATTTCTGGGTGGAAGATGTTCATCTTCATAACTAGGGTAGCGCTCCTTTCTGTCCAACAGAAGATAGTAGATCAACTTCTCCTGGTTTTCTCTGGGAAGGGAGAAATGCAAGTCAGAATTGACGTTCATTGTATTGACAAAAGCATTCTTCAAAATATCTTCTTTTGGGTTTTACTGAAGAAAGTAAGTCATACATGATTGGAGTGAGTAAAATCATTTTTTGAGTGAACTATCCTTTTAAGGTCCCTTTAAGTTGTATCTTGTTTGAAGTACAAATCCTTGAAATCTTGAGTTTGTGCACTATTCTTTTCTGAATTACAGGCTAAGATGTCACACAGACAGAAGTTCAGACTCACTCTTCACACTGCAGGTCTCTGGTGAGCTTGACACGGTCTCTGAAGCAGCCCAAGGAGTGCATGCTCTCCAGAACATCAGGGTCCAGATCTGTAAGAGACAGAATCCTCTTCACACACACACGCCTCGGGGGTGGCTGCTCTGGACACGGCTCGTTTCTGCCCCCTCTGAGACAGAAAGACACACAGACACACAAGCAAATCACAGCACATGTGGAGTGCACATGTGGGCATTACATACAACATAAAAAATAAAATCCACTTTTAATTGAATAGTTCTGTGTAACACAGAAGGAGAATTCTTGCACTGCATAGTGACCTTGACTGACAAGTTCAAAAAAAGACAAAGAAAAGGCTATATTCCAGATCTTCAAGTGACATACAGTATGACAGCGTTGTGTGAAGAGCAGACCCAAGTTTATGTTGTTATTTCTGCTCGTACTGTGTACATATGACACAAGCCATCATGTCAATGACGTTTGATCATGAGACGTTTGAAAACCCATGACATTTGATGATGTCATTGACATGCAACCTGATGCAATATTTGGCTGAATGCTAGACTGGATGGCAAGATTTTTATTTAAAAGCAACATTCAGTCTGACTGTTGCATAGTATATTTTGGAGCTTGACAGACACACTATAAAACTGTTGATGTATGAAAAAGTGCCACTCGAATATTTTTCAAATTCTCCTTTTGTGTTCCATGGAAAAAAATAACAGCATACAGGTTTGAAATGGCATGAGAGTCAGTAAATAATTATCTTTTCTGAACTGTTCACGGTACCTCATGATACTTACTGATACCAGGGGTGCTTTTGTATTTCTTCCAACTGAGAAAAGAAAAAAATCAAGAATTATCATAAACATTCCTTGGCAATAAAAGTATCCTTCTTATACACTAAGAAATTAATACTTGTATTCAGCAAGGATGCATTAAATTGATAAAGTGATAAAAAAAGTGTTAAAGATATATATATAATGTTCATAATAGAAAACAATTATTTCAAATTCTAAGATTATTTCAAATTTATAACTGTTTTTACTGTATTATTGGTCAAATAAATGCAGTCTCTTACCAACCTCAACACTTTGAACGGCAGTGTATATGCAATTTCTATATAGGTGCATTGAGTTTCGTGTTGCATACCGTGAAGCGTTTCTCAGGGTTAACCTCAATCATGCCACGGAGGAGAGCCTGGCAGTCTGGAGGAATGAAGTGAGGCATGTGAAATACCCCACTCTTCACCTTCTCCAACAGCTGACGCAGGTTATCATGGTCAAAGGGCAACGCTCCCTGTGAGGTGAAATGTTACAATTCACACACATTTCTGAGTGCAACCAAGAGCATAAAGCCTGCATTATCCCTACAATCAATGGCAATTTTGAGACATAAAACATTTATTTTCCAGCCACTGACAGTTTTAATAAGGCATGTAAGGAAGGTATTAAATATGGGGAAAATGTTGGAAATGACAAATATAAGACGCAGCAAGCTTCTCACCACCAGCAGAGCAAAGAGAATAACCCCACAGCTCCATACATCTGCCCGACGTCCATCGTATTTCTCTCCCTGTGAATAAAAAAAACAAAACACTAAGTACAGATAAGCACTGGTTGTTTTGTAAAATATGAACCTATGAGACTTATATGTTAAAACATATGGTGCTTTTGCTCTTAGAGCTTCGTCCTTACCCTGATGACCTCAGGACATGCATAATGGGGTGATCTGCAGATACATAATATAGAGCATTTACACTTCATCATCATTAATACAGTATTAAAAGCACACAAACACAAACTACTGACCCACAGCTGGTCTCCAGCAGACTGTCCCCAACCTGTAGGGAGGCCATGCCAAAGTCAGCAATCCTGATATTATTCTTCTCATCAAGCAGGAGGTTTTCAGGCTTAAGATCTCTGTGGCTGGAAAAAAAATGCAATGACAACATTGTAATATACTTTTGTATATTGTAATATTTTTCCTGAAGTATCTGAAACCACAATTATTTTACAGAGTGAGAAAGACCTTTGAGAAAGGTCTGAGAAATAGATTTTTTTGTGTAGCATACTCTGCAGTACATGTAACAAGAATAAATCACAAAGTTTTGTAATACATATACTTGCTTTATTTGTTTTGTTTTTTATTTTTTCAACATTCAACATACGTTCAATATGCAAAAAAAAAAAGTTTGGGGTTGGTAAGATTTGTTAAATGTTTTTGAAAGAAGTCTCTTAATATGCTCACCAAGGCTGCATTTATTTGATCAAAAATACAGTAAAACAATAATATTATTACCATTTAAAGTAACTGTTGTCTATTTGAATATATTTTAAAAATCTAATTTATTCCTGTGATGGCAAAGCTGAATTTTCAGCATCATTACTCCAGTCTTCAGTGTCACATGATCCTTCAGAAATCATTCAAATATGCTGATTTGCTGCTCAAGAAACATTTCTTATCAACGTTGAAAACAGTTGTGCTGCTTAATATTTTTGTGTAAACCATTATACATTTTTCAGGATTCTTTGATGAATAGAAAGTTCAAAAGAACAGTATTTATTTGAAATAGACATATTGTATAACATTATAAATGTCGTTTTATCAATTTAATGCACCCTTACTGAATAAAAGTATTAATTTCTTTAAAAACAAAAAAAACAATCTTACTGACCCCAAATTTTTTAACAGTAGTGTATCTGTGTACATATAAAGTAACCCATATATTGAATATACCATATACCATACCATATACCCTCATATTCCTAAAGTCGCAGAAATATTGGAAAAAGAAATATGCACGTAAAGGAATCAGTGTGTGCAGCACATTAAATAAAAAGGTAAAAAGAGACATTTACCATATAGAGTGACTGTGACAGAAGTCCAGAGCAGATATGATTTGTCTGAAGAACTTTCGAGCCTCTTTTGGCGTCAATCTGCCTTTCTTTACCAGGTAGTCAAATAGCTCCCCACCAGATACATGTTCCAGCACTAGATACCTGAGAGAATGAGAAAGACATTTATGAAACAAATGCACAGAGATAGATACACATGAAATGGTACACACAAGCACACCTCTAAAGAATGCAGGATGTAAGTCTGGACAAGACAAGACAAGACAAGGCCATACATGCTTCAGATGTGTGGAGAAACAGCAGTACTTACAGATATTTGTTATTCTCGTACACATCATACAGTTTTAGGACATGAGGGTGCTCTATTAGTTTAAGAATAGCTATCTCTCTCTCCACCTGCAGAAACGGGGAGAGCGAGGAACACTGAATGAGAGTTCAATAGGGAAAAGGAGCAACCTTGATGTAGGAAATAACCAAGCAAAGATGATCACTCTCAATTAAAAGTGAACCAATATAGTCAATAGAGTAACAAGAGTCCGACAATCAACAGTAGACATGGACAAAAATGACTTAGCAGGGAGAGTCTTGCATTTGTTTAGCACAGAACATTAGGGCAGATGCAGCAAATACTGTGGTTAATAAAGCAGTTGGAGTTATGTAGCTGCTGTGTTATTGAAGAGTTACTGTAAATAAGAAAATGCTGCATAAGCAGGAGAACTGAGAACTGAGAACTTTTAGACATTTCCGTTGTAAATTCATTGTATGCAAAACTTACTTTCATAAGAACAGACTCTGATAGCTTTTCTCGGTTAACTATCTTTATGGCCACCTTCTGTCCTGTGATACAATGAATTCCTAACTTCACCAGACCTGCAAGAGGAACACAGATGGTCATTCTTCATAGAAGCATTTTAAAAGTGGACAACATTAAAATCCAGACGAGATGCACTTGTAAAAATGGAAAAGTAGACAACATATGGCTGCAACTTTTAGACTGCACAATTTTAAGTAATCAATTCCCATTTCCAAATTATTACACTTGGAAAAAAAGCAGCACTAACAAAAACACTCCAAAAAAAAAAACACCAGTCCTAAAAACACCAGTACATACTGCTCATATAGACAGTCACATAAATCGTTAATGGACACCCTCTTTTACTTGCCAAAAAACAGTCTACTTCCTAATGTATGTAGATCTATATCACTCTTGTGCACATTCATATCCTATTTACAATGTACTGACAAACAGAATCTGTCTGGCCTTTGCATTCAGAACAGATCGGTGACAAGCAATTGTTATACCTTAAAACAAACTAGTATCCAGGTTTACAATGACTAGTACCTTTGTTAATAACTAGTAATCTAATAAAGATTGGAATCATTTTCAATTTTACTAGTAACATTTTACATTAGTATATTACTTATACTCATTTCTTTACTAGTTGCTTTACCTGTTTCATAGTTACTGGTAACAAATTGCAATTTGTTGCAAATCTTGTATGTATTTAAGTTGTTACTTGTTTCATTGAACTAAATTAGCTGACTATTCATTACCAACAACACTGTAAAAATGTAATACCTAGTGAGAAAATAAATGTTACAACAGTTGGGGAAGTTTCAAGTTTCCCATAAATATGCACCAATATCAAATAAATGAGCACTAGCAAAACTACTAGAATAGATATACTAACTATTGAAATAACTAATCAGGACTAGAATCTATTGAACAGTTACTAGTAAAACTAGTTTCCAGCTACAATGGAAAGTGAAAAGTTGAACCACAGTTTCCTTTAGAATTCAGTGGCAAATTGTGCGATTTGTTACAAGTAATAATGGAATATATGTCTGTCTCTAATGCAATAGCAAAAGTGTAAGTACAAGTAACTAGCAATCTGGAATAACTGAATAGATACAGGTGCATCTCAATAAATTAGAATATCGTGGAAAAGTTCATTTATTTCAGTAATTCAACTCAAATTGTGAAACTCGTGTATTAAATAAATTCAGTGCACACAGACTGAAGTTGTTTAAGTCTTTGGTTCTTTTAATTGTGATGATTTTGGCTCACATTTAACAAAAATCCACCAATTCACTATCTCAACAAATTAGAATACTTCATAAGACCAATAAAAACATTTTTAGTGAATTGTTGGCCTTCTGGAAAGTATGTTCATTTACTGTACATGTACTCAATACTTGGTAGGGGCTCCTTTTGCTTTAATCACTGCCTCAATTCGGCGTGGCATGGAGGTGATCTGTTTGTGGCACTGCTGAGGTGGTATGGAAGCCCAGGTTTCTTTGACAGTGGCCTTCAGCTCATCTGCATTTTTTGGTCTCTTGTTTCTCATTTTCCTCTTGACAATATCCTATAGATTCTCTATGGGGTTCAGGTCAGGCGAGTTTGCCGGCCAATCAAGCACAGTAACACCATGGTCATTGAACCAGCTTTTGATACCTTTGGTAGTGTGGGCAGGTGCCACGTCCTGCTGGAAAATGAAATCCGCATCTCCATAAACCTTGTCAGCAGAAGGAAGCATGAAGTGCTCTAAAATTTCCTGGTAGATGGCTGCATGCATTGAAGCAGTAATTAAAGCAAAAGGAGCCCCTACCAAGTATTGAGTACATGTACAGTAAATGAACATACTTTCCAGAAGGCCAACAATTCACTAAAAATGTTTTTTTTTTATTGGTCTTATGAAGTATTCTAATTTGTTGAGATAGTGAATTGGTGGGTTTTTGTTAAATGTGAGCCAAAATCATCACAATTAAAAGAACCAAAGACTTTAACTACTTCAGTCTGTGTGCACTGAATTTATTTAATACACGAGTTTCACAATTTGAGTTGAATTACTGAAATAAATGAACTTTTCCACGACATTCTAATTTATTGAGATGCACCTGTATGCCTAGGACAAGTAGCATCGTTAAGGTATTGAAATTGATTGTGAAAACAAAACAGATTCAGGCTTTGAAACAGCACGAATGAATCACTGCCACTCATGACTCAAAAATAAAACGCCAGAAAAATGAAAAATAATCTTCCTCTCTCAAACACTGGCCTGTCACGCCACCGTGCCCCATTACATTTCATCAGCTGAAACACCCCTGCACACACATTAACCGCTTTGCTTATTGCCGAATCAACCTTTCAACAGATTAATTCTTTAATGAGACGCGCGAAGTAGAGCAGAATTTATTCCAATGCATTAACTGAGTGCTAACATCCCAAAGAGGAAATGCTCTTACCTGTCTGGCCCTTCCCCAGCGTCTTTTCCAGTCGGTAGGGCCCGACATACTGAGCTGCCTGACTCCCCGACAACTCCTTACTGGACATTTCGTTCGACAGAGTTTTTGTGTCACAATATAAGCGGGTAAATCAGTGTATTTTCACAATGTATCCACCGGTGCCTGTCCTGCTCACGTAATAGCTCCGCCGTACAGACATCACAGACGGTGAGCGATGACACAGGGATGCTGAGGCGTGCTGTCAGTGCCGTGGCCTACTCCCAAACATCTGCCGTCTCCTTAAAGTTCGTGGAAATGGATCGGTAACATTTTCCGTTCGAAAATATCAAAAATAAACAAGAGTTGCTTGTCCAGCCGAGCCTATACGCCAAACTTCAGCTGTTATTGCGATTTAAACGGCCTGTGGCTGCTGTTGGATGAATGATGAGGGGACACGATTAAATCTGGGCCGATAGGCTACTAGGCTATATGACTACATCAGATAATAGCTGTGAATGACACCAAAACGATTGTGAATATAGAAGACGGGTAAAGATAACAGGAATAATAGGCAGCCTGGTTCAGTCACTAGTTTGTTTTCGCCGGTATCTTTTCTTTCAAACTATATTCATGTAGACTCCCGTTGTTGCCAAACTGCAAGTGACATATGTATTAAAAACTTGGCCACATCTATTCTGAGAAACAACCGCACATCCGGTTTGTGACAATTTATACGTATTATTCTGTCTAAGATTAAGTGAGTCACTGACTCTTCAGTGTTTCGTTTTATTTTAATAAATTGGATGTAAAGGATGAGCGTCCCGACGTGCCTGTTATAAACTACTGGTATCTTCCAGGCCTCACATCCGGAAATATGGGAGAATTGTACGGGAGAAAACAGCCACCCTTTCGCGAAAGAAAGCCTCGGTGTCTTCCGTCACATGAATCCGCCAATTAATCCACCGGGCGCGTGCCAAGTGTACATTGCGCTTTTGTAAGCTACAGTGTTTGCGCAGAAATCGCTTGCTTTATCCGTACGGAACACATTGCTGGTCAAAATACAAGCATCTTCTAACTAGCGTAGGAGCCTCCTCTCCCCCTCCCGCACGCTCGCGCTGGCTATGTGCACATCACAGCATCTTCTCGCGCTCTCCTCCCGTCGCCTCGGCTACCGCGCGTGGAGTCATTCTTTCGAGTTTGCGTTACACTCGCGTGAAACCGCCTGACTTTAATCCGTTCGCTTCGGTTGCCTTGTGACCGCAAGGATAGCAGTCCCTCTGCCAGTGGGGCCTTTCTCTGGTTTCTAGCGTTCACTCTCCCTGTATTCCTTCTCCCCATCCGACACGAGCAGCATCAGCATCCGGGTTCTGCGCTGCTTGCGTCCCCTCCCTTACGCGATTCCCATCGAACAAGCTCGTCATAAACCACACCACCCACCCCATTTCCGCCCGAGAGCACGGTCCCTACATTATTGAACTCATTCCGCACATTATTGTCATTGGGCAGCATCTATCCATTTTTTTTATTAAATATTTTCAGATAATTTGTTATCATAATATTTATGGACTAGCTGCCCTATCTACACTGTCTTTTTTTTTTTTTTTTACCATTTTTTAAAAAATACAACCAGAGCCTTGCAGGAATATCCATCTTTGATAGTTGTGTTTTTGCACAGTGGTTTTCAGTATTTTTACATTTACATGTATGCGTTTAGCAGACTCTTATCCAAAGCGACTTACAGATCCAACAGTTTTCATAGTTTGTTTTTAAAAATGTATATTAGAGGGGACAAGCTATAGCAGAGAAGAAAAAAGAAATGTAAATGTAAAGAAATGCACTTTTTGCATACTTTCTATTGCTACAATTAAAGCACCATCCATGCAGTTCAATGTGTGAACACAAGGTGGCAGTAGAGACATAGACATAGGGCGTGTTCTGCAGGCAAGAAGTTAGTGAACAATTATCCCAACATAATGCGCATTTATTTGGGGGGTTTCATTTCTTGATCTCACCCAAAAACATTTGGCATAGCGAAATGTTGGGAGTATCTTCTAGTCCAGTCTGTATCAGGTGGTCTTAGTCCAGACAGCAGGGGGCATTGTTCTAGCTCTTTGAGCTCTTTATTGGCCTATATTTTACAAGCGAGGCAGTAACTGTTCATGTATTGTGTTAAAGTGCCAAAATTCAGGGTTTCTAAATAATTGTGTTATCTGACGGAGATCAGCAGACAGCGGTGATTCCTGCAGATTCACCTGGACATGCAAGTCAGCACTTTGCTATTTTCCCTCACATGATGCTTCTCAAGGTCAAACGCATTCAGTGACCTTCCATGCCAAGTTATCCCATATTCCTACCCATCTGGCAGACCTCCAAGTAACAGCGCACCCTCCCTTTATTTTCTTGGAGTCTTATTTATGGCAACCGAAAATATGTCCTCAGCATGGAAGAGGCAGAAGGCCTGGAAATGTGATAAAGCAGGGCTTAAGTGTAACTGGAAAACTTTTCCCGAGTTTGGGCATTTGATATTATGACAAGTAACTAATTAAAGTCAGAAAAAAATAATATGGTAATAAGTTTTATATAGCCTATTTTTATTACATTTCAGGTTTCACATTTTACACTTTTTAATCATTTTAATTTCTATCACTCACTGCATGGGTACAAAAAAATTGCCTATTTTGCATACAGCAAACCGTGAAAGGTGAGTGATTCGTTTAGCATTTGTCTATAACCTCTTTGGTAGGCTAAATGCTTTTTAAAATAAGATACTTTCATTACCATTCACAACTGAATTGTTAGCCGCCATGTTTCGCTTTGACGCGCCCCTTGCGACCTCACAATTCGGATATCGTCTAGAAGAGGAGGGATTCCCAAACTTTTTTGTCAGCCGAACCCTTTTGACCAAAAATATGTACTCGTAGATCCCCCTGAGCTTTTTAGTTAATATTTCAATAATTTAACAACACATAGCTATCATGTTCATGGTTCTGATCAAATATTTTACTGCTCGTTTCTTCTATTATATTATAAAACAATTTATTCATTTTAATTTGATATTTTTACGATTTAATTAATGACTTTTCATCAGCTCACGAACCCCACTCCACTGCTCTGAACAGGTTTAAAAAGTAGTTAGACTGAGATCGTTGCATGAAGATGATCACATTTGATCAATGATTCATTGAAACATAATCATCCAACTGTTCTCTCTGCTTATGCAAGCGTTAAAATTGGTGTGACAAGGCTTTTGCATTGATAATTAGCTTGGATATCTTGTTTTATACTGTTTAAATGACCCCAAAGCATTGTGCTGCATGTGTGAGCATAGTCCAAACCCTGAGGATTTTTATTCTTGGTTACAAGTCTTCACACTTCTAGCTTGTTTGCTAATAGATCAGCTCATGAAAGAGCCTAAGATCTGATTGATTGATTGCCTGATGAGATAAGTGCATTTGGGGATTTGAGTGGGTGTATTTGTGTGCCTCTTAATGAGTCAAAGTGAGGAGTTTAGTCACATTGGAAAGCTTAATCTCCTACTTTAGTTCACCTAAACCCATTACAGAAGCCTTCATAATCCTTGCCTATACAATCCACTTCACTACATCCACCTTAAAGTTTTGGACTTTGGAAACCACAAGGACTCATTAGACGTCACTTTTGGCAAGACAGGATCTTCTAAGCAAGTTAATGAAAGCCATTTTTAAGGAGTTTACTTAAAAACTAAAACAAACATTGTGAAACAAATTCAGTTAGTTACAAATGTTGAACCATTTTTTAAAATCTTTATTCCATTTTGAAAGCATCTGAATCATTTACATCAACTCTCAAACTGTCTACACATCAGATCAGTACAAAAGGGGAGGGGAGGTTGGTGGTTGGAGAAATCCATTTGAGGTTCACGGTGGTGGGGGGAGGTAGAGAAGGAAAGAGACACAAATATGGTCTTTGCTGCCCCAAACCCCATCATTTAGTCCAGTGCCACGAGCTGCAGGGAATGCTGGGAAGGTGGAGGACTCAGTGCAGTAAACCCCTGAAAACAGACAGAAATACAGAGAATCAAAAATCATACATTTCAAATGATAATGAAAAAAGTTGTCTTGATCATGAAGTTACCACAAGACAACCTTAAAACAAAGGGAGCATAACAAATGTGCTTAGGTTTAAACTTTAAACAGTTCAATTAACAACTAATCAACAGTCACGGGGCAGCGAGGTTGTAGTAAAGGGCCCGAAGGCGGCAAATACAAATTGGGTATTTATTCCACAAACACTGAAGAACAGGTAATCCACAAACAGCAGAACGTGAGGTACAGACAATAATAAGCGACAACTCAAACTGAAAGGACAGAAACTTAAAACAAAGACCAAACTAACAGAAACTGTGACGCTAATGTTAGGAATATTAAAATAAATGTTTTTTCCAGTTGACATGATTTCACTTGTTACAATAACAAACATTTGTTGACTGGATTAGTTAATAATACTTAAGTCAAATGAAGTAACGGCTGACTACAATCTAAAATAATTTTCAACAAGAAATAAATTGTCAAGTTAACAGAATTTTAAGGCAGTGAATTAATATTGAATTATTATTGTATTATTTAAAATAAATATAATTTAACATTATAATCTATGTTGGATATTTATTTTTGCATGCTTATTTCCCCCATTACATTTAGATTACATTTGCCATGATACAGTACTCATTCACTTATCTTTACATTTACATTTATTCATTTAGCAGACGATTTTATCCAAAGCGACTTACAAATGAGGACAATAAAAGCAGTCAAAACTAACAAATGAGCAACAATATATAAGTGCAAATGACAAGTCTCGGTTAGTCTAACAAAAATTTTTAATAAAAAAAAAGAAGAGAAAGTAGAATTAAATTAGAATAGAAAGTGCTAGAGTTAGAGGGTCAAATAAAGGTGGAACATATGTGTTTTTAGTCGTTTCTTGAAGATGGCTAAGGACTCAGCTGCTCGGATTGAGTTGGGCAGGTCATTCCACCAGGAGGGAACAGTTAATGAAAAAGTCAGTGAAAGTGATTTTGTGCCTCTTTTAGATGGCACAATAATACGCC
>NW_015505525.1:442948-451501 GCF_001515645.1 Sinocyclocheilus grahami
ACTGAGCCCTGAGGCACCCCAGTAGCTAGATGTTGCGACTTGGACACCTCACCTCTCCAAGATACCTTGAAGGACCTATCTGAGAGGTAAGACTCAAACCACTGGCGTGCGGTTCCTGAGATGCCATTTTCCAATAGGGTTGACAGGAGAATCTAGTGGTTCACCGTATCAAAAGCAGCAGACAGATCCAGCTAAATAAGTATAGAAGATTTGGAAGCCGCTCTTGGCAGTCTTAGGGCTTCAACAACTGAAAGCAAGGCAGTCTCTGTCGAATGTCCACTTCTGAAGCCAGATTGGTTGCCGTCCAGAAGGTTGTTCTGTGTGAGACACAACTCAATCAAGTGTTTTTGCAATGAACGGTAGAAGGGAAACCGGGTTGTAGTTCTCTAAAAGAGTTGGGTTAAGAGTGGGTTTCTTAAGAAGTGGGGTTATATGAGCCTGTTTAAATGTTGAGGGAAAACACCAGTGTGAAGGGATGTGTTAACGATGTGAGTGAGTGCAGGTACAACGGCAGGAGAAATGGCTTGAACGCCTGAGACAAAAGGCTCTGGTGGGCACCGTGGCGACAGGCAGAGCGGGCTTGGGCTACTTTCCAAAGACCTTGGATAGCCAGGCCAGCGGTAAGGAAAGACACCACCTACTGCAGGAAGAGGTTCGAGCAGGCGTGGAGGAAGAGCGAGGGAGCAGGGCAGGGGGACTCCGGCAGCAGGGAGCGTGGACTAGGTGGGAGAGTACACTGCAGCGTAGGATCACCTGGGCAAACATCTTGCAGGCAGATTTCCATCGGGTCCGTTTCCTGGTACAAGCTGTCTATGATGCCCTGCCAAGCCCAGCGAACCTCCATGTCTGGGGGAAGAGTGAGACACCCTTCTGCCTTCTTTGCTCTGGAAGAGGCTCTCTAGAACATCTCCTCAGCAGTTGCCCAAAGGCTCTGGCTGATGGGCGCTATCGGTGGCGCCATGACCAGGTGCTTAAGGCAATTGCTGAGAGCTTAGCCTCAGCCATTAGCACCAGCAAGTACCATCATGCTCCGAAGAAGGCAGTCCACTTTATTAAAGCTGGAGAGAAACATCGGGTGTGCCCACAATTAACAACAGGCCTCCTTCATAAAGCCTCGGATTGGCAGCTGCAGGTTGACCTGGGAAAACAGCTGAGGTTCCCTCAGCACATTGTAACAACAAGTCTCCGCCCAGACATGATAGTTACCTCCGAGGTTTCAAAACAGCTAATCATGCTGGAACTTACGGTTCCCTGGGAAGAGCGTATTGAGGAAGCAAATGAAAGGAAACGCGCTAAGTACCAGGAACTGGTGGAGAAGTGTAGGGAGAGAGGCTGGAGAACCTTCTATGAGCCTATAGAAGTCGGCTGTAGAGGCTTTGCGGGACGTTCACTTTGCAAAGTCCTCAGTCGTTTGGGCATTACAGGGGTGGCCAAGAAGAGGGCCATTCAAGCCGCGAGCGAAGCTGCAGAGAAGGCCACAAGGTGGCTTTGGTTTAAGAGGGCTGATCCGTGGGCTGCTACTGGGACGCAAGTCGGGCTTGATCAACCCCGGCTGGGTCGCCTGGGCGATGGTGTATGATGTTGCGAGACCCGAAATACCCAATGACCCCAGGGTACATCACTGAGGATGTGTCCCAGTGCATTCATGAGATGTTTCTTGTATAGCAGTGGAGACATTAGCAGAGAATGAAGAGAGGAGTGATCGATATACATTAAGGTCAGTAGGATATTGTGATTTGTGCCATACTCTTTCTGCAGCTCTGAGCTTAGAACGATGCTCACGGAGAACATCAGATAGCCAAGGGGCAGAAGAGGTGATCTTTAACATCATCATTTTATTAAAACAGTTCAATTTATTCTTCAGCTAATCTCAAAACATCCATTTTCATGCTGTACATTGTAATGTTCCGTTGCCTTCACTTGACACATTTAAAACAATTCATTTAAATTTGTTGTGATTTATTTAATAAATATCAGCCATTTATTGGTTCTCCCCCATAACATGGAAATAATGTTTTTTGTTATCAATAATATTTTTTTATATCTGTGCATCCTAAATTATTAGACTATACCAATCTTATGTGAAATACTGGGCTGCGTTTCCCGATAACGTTGTCTCTTAGCGCGCTACGAAGACTCCAAAGGTTTGCCTTAACTAAAGCTGTACCATTTCTAGGTGTGTTCCCCAAACTATACCTTAGGAGGCTGCTTAAGATATACCTTCTTACGTGCGACGTTACCAGGTGCTGTCCATAGCGGTGGTGCTGAATTGGTTGATATCGATAGCTCGAGAATCAATTATTCATTCTATGCACAGGCTGCTTCACTGCGTTATGTGAGAAAGCAGTGTTCTTTATAAAAGAAGTGTTGATTTTAAATAAAGACACGGAACCTTTTCCTGTTAGAATGCAAAGAACTTGCGTGAAACTTTTACTTTCGCTTTGCAACATACATCATGTCAGGGAAGAAAACCAAAAAAGAAAATTATATTCCCAGAGCATCTCCCAGTGGTCACCACATAAAATACAAAGGAAAAAAACCTACATGAGACACTGCTTAATAAATTTACATCTTCTAACAAAACAAAAAAAAGAAAAAGAAAGAAAGAAAGAAAAAACATAGGCCTACACAAGTCCAACAGAAAAATATTCTGGTAAGAGTGCTTTCCAACAAGAAGCACTTCAGTTCAAACTGTATTTATCAGGACTCATTGGATCTTATAAAAATAATCCAAATTGCAAACCAAATCCAACACTGGATATTTTAATATAATTTTGAAATGAGTGCGTGAACCCCGCAACCTCATGCCCAAACCTATCATGCATATCACTGACTGGCAGTATGCCTTCACTGGCCTTTGAAAGGGTCATTTATATTCTCATAATATATTTTCCATAGTGTCTTCATTTACTCCACAACCAGGGTTGACTGCCCCGCAGCTGCATAACATATTGGTGCAAATCACTAATTTCTGTTATTGGATGACCTACTCAATAATAACACAACAGGAGAAACATATAATCAACAGCTAGTACTATTGCGGAGAAAAAGAGAGAAAGAGCAGCTGAATTTGTGTCGACAAAATTGGACCACCAAGATCTAAAAGCTTCTGAATTTGCTGCCATGCCGGCGATTCTAAAGTTTTAGTGGACATATACACTATATGGCTCTGCGGACAGCATCATCTTTGATTTTGCACAATTATTATATTCATATAGAATGAGATGTAAAGAACTGTGAACTGTCAAAAGTGATAAGGTATAGCTAAGAGTGGTCCAGACCAACCTTACGAAAGTATGACTTGCAGAAGGTATACTTAACTAAGAATGTTTCAGGAAACACGTATTAACGATAAGGTTCAGGTTAAGGTACAACTTAAGAACGACGTAGCATTAAGAAGGTATTGGGAAACGCAGCCCTGACCAGTCAGCCATATTCACATTTAGAAAATAAAACAAAGTACATGATGCAAATGCTGAACTGACGTGAATAAAATACTTGTCTGATCAAGTAAAAGGGAATAAAGCAAGTGAATGTGCATTACTTTTCCTGCATGTTGAACTGCTCATGATGCCTCAGCATTGCTCTTCACACAGGCGGCAAACACCTCCATTAGCTCCTTACACGCTTCCTCACCATTCTCCTTTACACTGTAGCACACAGGAAACACAGTCATTACTCCAGCACACATATACACTGCTGATTCACATCAACATATCCCATATACAACACAAAAATGCAGATTTGTCCCTCTGAAGCACACAAGACTTCATGAAGTTTCTGTACCACACACTGTAAAGACATTACATAATTTTGGTTGTGTCTTTAGTTTCTGCGAAGTCATATAAAATGTGTACTCACAATAGGCCGGATTCTGCTGGGACTGAATGAGACAGTATGCATTTGTGAGAGTGAGATTATTTGAGCCTCTCTACACCAAACAATGGCAGACACTGCCACACTGCATTAGAGTGATGAAATGAAAACAAGGGTTGGAATGACAGCGCAAAGGGGGGGAAGAGATGTAAAAAGAGGGCGGTGGATAATCCAGCTGAACGAGTGAAAGATAGAGCCCTAGAATCACGTGACAAAGCAAGCAGGTAATGGAAAAGAGACATGCTGCTAAAAGAGGGAGATGTCGTGACTTATGAGGAAAAGAGTCCCTCCCCTGCATAGAAAATGATTTTAGTCTCTCCCTCCCCCACAGATCATCTGTTGCATCTCGCATGGTGACTTAAGCGTGCTCTTCCTCTCTTTCTCAGTGAGCGGTGATGTAACACACAGCTAGTCAATTTAAACATTAAGCGCCTTATGCAGACTGGATCTGATGAGCCACGTGACGTAGGTGTAAGAATGTATGGGGGGATTTCACTAGCCAAGGGCATTTCCTCTTCATAGGCAGCCATTATAATACTAATACTATATTCTTCTACTGGACAATAATACTAATACTAGATTCTTCTACTGGACAAAAAACAATTAGCGCTAGATTATGTCCTTATCCTCAACAACCAATAACTAGAGATCACAAAACAGTTTCAAGTCATCTGGAAAACCTTCCATGTTTTGGTCTGGAAGAATGGTCAATTTAAAATATGTTTTTACAGATAAATGGATTTTTAAAATGTGTTAAACTCCTGGAAAACTGCATCAAATGAACCAGAACATGGCTGTGTTTAAAGATCTTTTGATTTGGGAGACAAATGTTGAAACACTATAGTCTGTGGTATAAAACTGGCGGCAAAAGCACAGTCAATTTAAAAGCTAAAGGGATAGTTCGCCTAAACATGAACATTCTGTAATCATTTACTCACTCTCATCTTGTTTCCAAATTGTATGCCTTTCTTTCTACTCTGGAATATAAAAGAAAATGTTTTGAGAAAGGGCTTTCTTTTTTGTTTCTTTTGGAAGTCAAAACTGGTTGGTTACCAACATTCTTCCCTATATTATCTTTTGTGTTCTACAGAAGAAACGGTTTGTAATAACATGAGTGTGATTAAATGATGACAGAATTTTCATTTTTGGCTGAACTATCTTTTTAAATATATAGATAAATTGATCTTAATATGTGCTTCAAATGTGCATTAAATGAACCAAACCATGGTTATTTGCCAGTCAAATATTGAAATCTGTCAGTCTTGGAGGTGTAAAATTAAAATGATAGCAAAAAGCAACAGGCAAATGGGAAGGGGATGATCACCTTCCCCAAATTAAGACTGAATAATTCACAAGATGGCCAGTCCTCCACATATATAATGCAAAACAAAAAAGGGCACGGCTCAGAAGTGCTCTGATCTTAAACACAACAAACAGGAAATAATTTTACTTGACCTTAAGAATAATTCAGTTGGAATCAATAAATACTGAATCCATATGGAACTGATTTATTTCCACATGGAGCTCCTATAACAAAGCTATCCCATGTTGATAAACCAGATGCTTTTGTTTATTGATAGATTAAGTAACACTGTTTACCCTGAGGGGAGTTTCTAATAATGCATTCCAACCACTACAAGAGCAGGCATGCTAACACAAATGAGAGGAAAAAATCTGCTTAAAGTGGAAAAGATTAAATTGTAATTTGCTTTAACATTACTGAAAGGACACCCTATAGGACAAAATGGCTGTATGTTAACTCTGTGGCTAATGTTTAGTCACAGACTTTGAAACTCTAAAAAGTGGAGGACATCTCAAGGTCATAAGCTCACAGATTCACATTGCCAGAAAGCAGTAAAAAGAGATTTTACACATGTTCCACAACTAGCAACCAGATGCATCCTCCCATTGAATAACTGCTGGATTCTAGGGTTGAACCTGTAACATTAATCCTCTTCTGGTTTTAAAGCCCATGATGAATTCCTGTTTGTGAAGCAGCATGACAAAAAAAAATAGACAAAATGGCCACTGTGACATACTTAGACCAGGTGTAAAGTGATCCAGTGAATATTACATGTCACACTGTATAATGGATGACAGACACACACACATCTATGCAGTACCATGTACGACTATAAATACCAGTGTGGTGTACGTTACTTAAAGGTCGGCCTTCTGTAAGGTTAAACATTCAGCTAGTCAGCAACACATGCAAGTTGCTGGTCAAAGTGATTACAGAAAGGTCAATGACAAACTGACCTGCTAATAGTGTTTTAACTGTTAACAGTTCTGCCATTCCATCTTTTTCCCGCCAGTCTTTGCCATGTCTGTCCCTGCAGCCCCCAAGTCTTCCTTTGTCATTTTTGAGCGGTGGTTGCTCATATGAGAGGAAATTATTCATGTTCACAGATGCACCATTTTCTCCATTTTCCCTGCCCTCCCACCATTCCTTTTTGGATTAGTGGATTTTGTTTGTTTTTATATCCTGTAAAGCAGTATTTTGTAACTCCAGACCTACGGACCCACCTACCAGAACGTTTTAGATGTCTCACTAATTAAAACACCTGATTCATCTCATCATCTTCTTGGTGTGTGAATATGGAGACGTCTAAAGCATCCTGGGAGGTGGGTCTCAGGGACTGGAGTTGAGAAACACTGCTGTAAATGAAGGTGACCGTGATGGCCAGTGCTTCAGATGAACCAGTGACACATTATTCAACCAAATTCTCACCCTACACACCCTTCCCCTGTCTGGTCCTTGCACACCAAAGGTCAGGGTATGTGCAAGCTTATCTGTTTCTCATGCTGCCCAGGCCTGTCAACACTACAAACACCAAAAGCAGCCAAACTACATTTTTTTGGGTGGGTGTGGGGATTAGGGTCAAAATACAGTTTGAGCAATGGCTAGTGTCAATGGTCAAGAAGGAACACAATTAAAACCTACATAGAAGGGAAGACAGCATATTGAATGAATGTTCATCACTGGCCACTGGGCACAATCTCCTTCATTTGCAGTATATAAAACCAGCAAAACCTATTAGTGGGAGGGCAGGGGAAAACGAAGAAAAGGTTCATCCTCCATCATCAGTGATTCCCTCTCATTTAAGTGATCAAAACTCAAACATGGCAAAGTGAGGCCAGGGAGGTAGCAGGAACAGAAAGGGTGAAGACTGAGAGAGGAAATCAGGGATGGCAGAATGAGCGAGAGGAAAAGCATGATATAGACACATTCCCAACAGCCAATCAGCCGTGAGGAAGAACTGAAGTTGAACAAAAACCCCAGAATGCTCTTAATGAGCAGCCCCAATGATGCTGCCAACTCAGATCAAACTGACACCAATCAAACCATTTACAAAACTCAAAAAACGTAATCAAGTTACATCTTATTAAAAATACAGAATCCCTCTGCGCAAACCTTCCACCTCACATTTGACGGAAGGTCCTTCCTTCCCTCCATTTTGGATCACCATCATGATGCACAATTTACATTGCGTAACATAATTCTACTGAATATCACCAATCCCACCATGATTCTAACTAATTAAGAGCTACAATAAATCTATGTAGAAATAAATCTACATTTTGGAGCATAAGAATTTAACAAATTGTCATTCGGTCCATATAGAGATGCAACGGACCGGTATTATGGACCATACATGACTGCTACTCCAGACTGCTACTTACCATTTGTCTAAATCTGCCTTGATGGCCACACAGGGTGCTGGGACAGGGGTCTCGGCAGGAGCTGCAGTCTCTGAGTCTGACATGGTTCTATGGCGTTGGAGTGAGTGTATGTGTGCCTGCTCCGTGCGCTCCTGTGGTTATATGTGCAGGAGAAAAAGAGAGAATGGAGAGTTAAGAGTTGGCAAGAGGGAGGGGGAGTGTACATACTACACGGGGGGAGGAAGGAGGTGGGAACCGAACGTGAGAGGGCACATATGTACACGAGCAAGAGATCAAACGGGTTCAACCATACTCAGCAAAAAAAAAAAAAAAGCATTTTAAAAGTATGGTGCTTCAAATGCAAAATGCAAATAATTGTCCTTCTTTCTGCACCTAAACCAACAGTGTGTAATGAAGTGTACTGAGACAATGGAAATTATGCAGAGAAACTTAACTTGCATTCAACACAGAAAAGCTGCACTAGTGTTATATTATGGATTGTGCATGGACGCCCCCTAATGGCAACATGGTTTCACTATGTGCACCACTTTACACTTTTTTTTCTTTGTTAATATTTATTTTCATATAAAAGCAGTATCATTTAAATTACATCCAATTTCCTTTTTATTGATTTCTTAAAGATTTAAGTAACTACAGCCTGTGTGTAAACTTGAATAAATACAAAATAATCAAATCGAAATATATAAATAAACATAAAATGGTTAAATGAAAACATTTAAATTAACACATTTTACAACCTTCTTGTCTTTCTGCCTTTAAAATGAAAACAAAGGCTTACTTCCCCCATATTTGCATTTGTGTACACTATTTAGAAGTAGCAGATTAATGAATGAATTAAAAATGAATAAATTTTCATGAATGAACATTTTAAGAGTTAAAAGCATCACCACCAGCCACTTTAATAATAATCTCGTAATAATGACTTAGTTTCTCGAAATAATGACTTAGCTTCTCATAATAATGACTTATTTTCTCATAATAATGAGAAACTTT
>NW_015505525.1:451778-465615 GCF_001515645.1 Sinocyclocheilus grahami
AAACTTTCTCGAAATAATGACTTAGTTTCTCATAATAATGAGTAATGAAACTTTCTCATAATAATGACTTATTTTCACATAATAATGACTTAGTTTCTCGTAATAATGATAAACTTTCTCATAATAATGACTTAGTATCTCGTTATAATGAGAAACTTTCTCATAATAATGACTTAGTTTCTCGTAATAATGAGAAACTTTCTCGAAATAATGACTTAGTTTCTCATAATAATGAGTAATGAAACTTTCTCCTTAGTTTCTCATAATAATGAGAAACTTTCTCGAAATAATGACTTAGTTTCTCATAATAATGAGAAACTTTCTCATAATAATAACTTATTTTCTCATAATAATGAGAAACTTTTTCGAAATAATGACTTAGTATCTCGTTATAATGAGAAACTTTCTTATAGTAATGACTTAACCTAATCCCAAAAAAAAAAAAAAAAAAAGACTTACTGGGCGCCTCGGCCGGGACAGAGGGACAGCACGCTAGCGCCATCTGTTGGTCAAAGCCATGCAGGAACACCGCTAACATTGCATGTGATGCATGAAAGGGACAGCTAATAAAACTAATAAATCATCGAAATACACATCTATAAATTAAGTTTATATGTGTAATGGCTTTCATTTCTTCATAAAATGACTGGATTTCTTAACTGAAATATTGGTCTGGAATGTTTGAAGCCATAACTATCTGGCAGAGTAACTATTACACAAAAGACTACATACAGATAATTTATTTGAAATCGTTATTTAATGACAGACTATAGCATTATACACTTCAGATTACAGAACAAAGAAATGTTAGCAGTGTTCCTGCATGGCTTTGACCAACAGATGGCGCTAGCGTGCTGTCACTCTGCGGAACGCAGGCGGCGAGGAAGTCTTTTTTTTGGATTAGGTTAAGTCATTATTACGAGAAAGTTTCTCATTATAACGAGATATTAAGTCAGTATTATGAGAAAGTTTCTCATTATAACGAGATACTAAGTCATAATTTTGAGAAAGTTTCTCATTATTATGACTTACAAAATTATATTTTTTTATTCAGTGGTGGAAACGGGCTTCCATACGCTTTTCTATAAAAGGGTGCACTAGACTTTTAGAAATATGCTTTGGTTTAGACACCTAAATGTTCATAATTAACTTGATTATTTAGTTGATTAATAATTAACTTAATTAAAACACAATAATTAACTTGATTATTAACTGTTGATTATAAAAAAATATGTCTAACAGGATGGAAATAAAGAGCTAAGTTTATGCAAAATCAGTGCCCATTGAGAGATTGACAGTTTGCAAATTCACATTTTTAAATATATTTTGCCATCAGCTTTGTCATCAGATCAAAAAAAGGGGAAGGGTAGTGGATGATGTTAAGCATTTAAGGGTTGGGGAAAATAACTAAGTTAAACACACACACACATTAAGATGATATATTAAGAAGACACATGATGGGTAGAAAGATTGGTGTGTTTTACACAATATCTGTTGTAATAATGTATGTTGTCAACAGTTTTGAAAATGCCCCAAAAAAAAAAGACCAAAAGAAAAAGCAGATGGTGAACCTCGAATCAAACTAAAGCTGAATGCCAGGGGAAGGTTTGAGTGTCACTTTCAATAAACCAGTAAGCTCAGTTCACTCTTTACTTGGTATGACTTGGAGCTGATTTTGCAGTTTTGCACTACTCTCTCCTCACAGCAAAAAAAAAAAGAAAAAGAAGAAGAAGAAAAAATACATAGTATACCGGAATTTGATTCCAGCCTGCTGTACTTGATGCTGAAATGTAGCTATCTGGCAATTTAAAAAATAGTCTCAGAGCTTATAAAATTGACTCAAAATACATTGCTACATGAAAATTTTATCAGCATATCATATTGAGCAAAATGTAAAAATACAGATGGATCTTGGCTTCAGCTTGAGCATCCTGCAGGCTGTTTCCATATTACAAGAAAAAAGATGTTCTTTCCTATTATACTGTTTAAATGCAGACTAAATCATTCTTTCATAGCAATGCTTGCACCACTGCTAGGAAACTGTTATACCTACAACTAAAAAAGGAATACCTAAAAATAAAGCTTCCAAAGGTTTCTTTTGGTAATAGAAATTGTTCAGTGAACATTTCTTAAAAAAAATAAAAAAACTTTTAAAGGATGTTAAATGTTCTTCATGTAACCAATGCCAGTACAGAACATTTATGAATGCTGGTCAGTTAGTTTGTGGATGAGCTAAAATAACGAACTAACTAAATGTAATGTAATGTAAAAGAAGTAATATTTAAAAATAATTTAGAATTTTTTCTAGTCTTCCGTGCATGCAATCCTTCATAAATTAATCTAATATGCTGATTTAGTGGTCAATACAAATATTGTTATCAGTGTTGAAAACAGTTGCCCTGCATCATTTGTTTGTTATGTTTATGGAAACTGTGATACATATTTTATTAGGATTCTTTTAATGGATAGAAAGTTTAAAAGTAGCAATATTAAGCTTACTACTGTAAATTATATTAATCTCAATTTAAACTGTCTTATATTTATTACAGCAACATATCAGACCAGGCTTTAAAGCATTCCTTTAACTTCCTGTCATCTTCTTGAGTTCCACCCACTCTCTTCTGGAACTACATGGAAGACACTCGAACAACACTGCAGGAAATGAAGAGGAGTAGAGACTTGGCAACAAATGCGACACGGTAATATGCAGAAAGGATATAGAGGTACAGCAGTCTACCAGAAGACATTAAAGGGCATGTCAAATTAACTTTCAAAAGTTCAGGGATGTGATAAGTCCAGCAAACCTGTGATGTGTGTGAGGAGAGCTATGCCTATAAATTCAAGAGTAATGGCAGTGGTATTCTTTCATGACAATAAATTAATGGAACCCAAGGGACTTTTTATACTGACATTTTAAACTAACTTTTCTAAGGTTTTTTGAGGAAACAAGAACTGAGGAGAGAAGAAAAAAGGAGAGCGGTTGAAAAAGGTGAGAACGGCAGTTTGCCAGAGAGTTGAGACGTTGCAGATAGATAGAGACATTTGAGTCCATCTCTATAATATACAGCACATATCATTCACAGCACTGCCTAATTCATTATCCACACTGCTGCGCAATTATGCAGCGTCGGCAATCCGGAGCACACACGCGCATACGCACACACTTTGTGTGTCACACTATATCACCCAAGCTGAGGTCCGTCACACTAAATTACAGCGTCAATAAGACCTGTAGGCCAAAGCAAAGGGCCAGCCTTCCTCACACACACACATACATACAAAATGCTATCACCTCCTAAAAGAGAGCGTGATAGTTACTCATTACTTCTCTGTTTATAAATGTCACGTCACATGCTCACGTCGCACCTCTACGGGCTGATTCGAGAAGCAGCTTTTTCTCATGCATCCCTTTATCCACCTTCAATCACTCTGCGTCTTTCAATTTGGCACTTTGATCACCCCATTCTCTCGGCGTTTCATTGTCTTTCCCTTCCCGCTCTCTCTATTTCCCTCTCGCCTCAATAAATGCCTCCGTAGAGACAATAAACAAAAACAACGACCTCTTTAAAAACCCTCAATATGGCTCACTAGCAAATGAAGTCGCAGAGGACAAATTACCGTGGCTCTTGTTAACGCCGACCTGCTTATTAATTCCGCATGTTTTTTTAAATGTCGGGTCGGGGCTGTATTTTAAAACGTCTTAATGGCCTCCACCATTCCATTAACGTTCTGTTCCCCTTCTCTGCACTCTGACTGATGTGCAAGTCACCTAATTGCAGACAAATCGCTTTGCCACACACAATAACTTGGGTATTTTTGATGTTTAATTTTAGGAGCTTATTAAGCGCAGGTCTTTTCCTTCTTTCTCGCTCGTTGTTTAACTTCAAGGCTATTTTTCTTTTGCATAAGGTGTGTAGTTTGTGTCTGTCTCACAGCACGCATACACAATGAGGGGCACTGACTGCACCGCGCAGGAGATTGATTTCATAAATCACGCGCTTGTTTGTAATGGCTTTCTTTCCCTGGTGCTCTTTTTTCACCCAGCAGCAAAAGCCATTCAATAAATGGCACGTCACTGTTGTGTGTAATGCACGGAGACAAACAGCAAACTAATGACTGTAATGGGCTTCGTTGAATGCCAAGTTTCAATATGCACGGGGTGGGTTATAGTATGTAACCTGCTGTGTGGAGGCCGGTTGCTTGTACATGGGCTTGGTGTATGACGGGAGTCGAGACGGTGCTATTTGAGTGAAGACGGGTGAGCGTGTGTGCATGCGTGATTCCTCTTGCGCAAGCAACCCAAACAACTCTCCATTTTAAGGGGAGTGGCGATGAAACATCCACTACTTAATTGTCACTTTAACCTTTAGACTTTTTAAATGCGGCTGCCACCATTGACAGCCCGTTATAATTAATTTTCTCAGTGGAGAGCACACTTTGGTAAATCATTGTGCGTGTCATCTCACCTCCAAAAAGAGTAAAAAAATAAATAAAATAAATATTGGTCACACTGTATTTTAAGGTCCAATTCTAACTATTTACTATGACTTTTGCCTCAATAAACTCCTAATTTGTTAAATTAGTTAGAATAAGGTATTCGATAAGTTTAGGTATGGTTTAGGATTAAGTGATCTAAAATATGCTCATGTAGAATAAGGCGATTAAATGTAGCCTACTTTATTAGTACTAATACACAGTCAATATGTTAGTAATGTTCATGCAAGTTGAGAATTAGTCCTTATGCTGTATGGGCCTTGTGAGATAACCTATATAAGCCCATTTCCACCAAGGAATAAAATTTTATACAATTATTATAAATTATATTTAATATTTTTCATTATTATAAACACAATATAAAGGTAATTGTGGCCTTTTATCTCTTGCATGTTTATATCTCGTTCTGACTTTATATCTCACAATTCTGACTTCACATCAGAACTGCAAAAAAAAAAAAATCATGAATTGTAAAACAAACTCAGAATTGCTTTTTGTTTTTTGATTATTTTTTGAGAGATTTTGAAAATAATTTTGAAATATAAAGTTTTTTATTATTTACTTTTTTATTTTTGTCCTGCAGCAGAAATGAGTTAAAGTAAAATTCAACTTAGTTTTGTTTCAGAAAAAAAATGTCAGGATGATATATTCAACTGTCCTGTTATCATATGAAGAAAAGGAGCCTCATTAAAACTAATTCTTATTTAAAAAAAAAACTTAAGTAGTCTGGCATAATCTTTTACAAAGCAGTGAAGTTTTGTTCAAATATTATAAATATACTTAAAAATATTTGTGGACCAAAAGTCATGTGGTGCAACCAACGGGCAGAAACAAAACATAAAATTAAAACATAAAATATCATATAGAGAGGTCAAAGGTCAATAAGTCTCTTAATATCTTAGACGATCAGACAATTTGGTCATCATAATTTGATTAAAATGTGCATACCCACATGTGCATAACCACATATAAAACCAACATTCATACAAAGAGTACATTTCTCTAAGAACTTGTTGGATGTTTTAAAATATTTATAGTTCTATAGCTTTTGAATATTTCCTTTTCCTTTATCGTGGACACTTATTTGTCACTAACCCTAATAACAAAAGATGTCAGTAGTAAGTCCCCACCATTATATAAAACACTGGAGATGTTCTAAGCTGTAGGGAACAACTGATGCACAAATAAATTCAAGTCTTTACTTAAGACAGGGTCTTTGAAAATAAGACTACATAATATCGTTTTCCAAAGACAGCAGCATGTTTCCAGCTCACATTCCAGAGCCAGTGTGTGTATGTGTATACATACATGATGAATTTGGTTTGAACAAGATGTTTCATGTGCTGACTGCAAAATAAGCAACACACTTGCAAGATATCTCACACCATTTAGATTAATCATTTGAAATGCTTACATTATGCTAGTTTATTGTTTAGATATTTTGAACTTTGAGAGGAAAACACAATTTAAAAAAGGTTAGCTTTTGACCCCTCTGTGAAATGTGTGTCTGTGTGAGTGGAAATGATTCCCATTCATGATGAGAACTAAGAATTTGATTCCTGAAGTGACCAGCCTCAGGACAGCAGTTAGCTATTGCTAGGCTAACTGACATGTTAATGAGGCTATGAAAGCATTACTATTGACTGCTAATCATTAAAACCCATTAGTGAAGCTCCTAAATAAAACAACAGGAACATTATACTGCAGTCTCTCTCACTTTGACTCTATAAACAATACAAGACCAGGAAGTTTACCATATCAGCAATAAAACAGAGACTTTCTCTATTTCTCTCGTTTCTTCCCTGCTGTAAATGTCAGCATCTAGATTTTGCTCCATAAAACTCACTCAACAGCACAGCTTTTCTGTAAAATTCAATTCAGACCTGTTGAAATCTCTCATTTACACTTAATAATGTGATTATTTATAGCTGGGCCAACATACTGACATTTATTCATGTGATCATAAAACTGATGCTAAATCTGTCAAAACACAGCAGTTAGCCATGACAGCCTGTATATACATTAATGACAGCAAGAATGCTACACCATTAATGCTAAATCTCCCCAGAATCATGCTAATGATGGAATATGTTCGTGCTATTAATTAGTGGTGCCCAAATCATAGAAAACGTTGCAGCACAAGTAGCACCAAAAGTCCATTACTTGCAGAGATTTGACAGCACTGTTAGCGAGTGACCAGCTCATTGCTTGTTCTCTATGCAAAAATTTTCCTAATCGGTATTTGTCTTGTTTTTCAATTGAACATTTTCTATTTTAATCGTTTGTACATGATAAACTTTACACATGACAAGTTCTTGTATTCTATCTACAATATTTTTTAAAGGTTGGTTTTAATACAGATGTCAGGTAGACATCTTTGGCTGTTGCATCAATTTTTGTAGCTGTTCAGCGTCTCACACCATGAGTGGTGCATTTTTTCAATACTTTTACCGTAATACATTTTTTTTTTCCTGTTTACATTTCCTGAGTTAAAACAGATTTGAGTCACATGGGTATACTGTATATTTTCAAAGTATTAAACCAACGGAAGCACTTAAATGTATCTTTTTGTGGTACACTCTAAAAATAAAGGTGCTTAAAAGGTTCGTCACAGCGATGTGTCACGTGTTGGTGATACAAACTGCACAAGTACGAAGGAGATCAACACAAAGCCTTTTAATAAGATAAATTCAGGAGAACAGGCACGGAAACCAAGGGGAAGACAGGAGCAGGAGGAGCCAGATGTTGGTCGAGAGACCAGCCAGGGCGGAGTCAACGGAGGGAGGAGCCATGGTAGAGAAGGCCTTGACCACACCCTGAGGGCGAACGATGGAGACGGAGCCACTGGAGGTGGAGACTTAGATGGAGCAAAGCAGACGGAAAGCCAGGGTGACACCGAGGATCCGGAGGGCCATGGCAGAGCCGATGGCTCAGGCGACCAAGGTGGAGGCGGGGATCCGGAAGATCGCAGCAGAGCCGGAGCGACTGAGGACGAAGGTGGAGCCGGAGGGAAGGAGGAGCCAGACAGAGCCAGAGAGACGGAGTGATGAGGCGAAGCCGGAGGAGTGGAGTCCCGAGGCGGCGGATGGTCGACAACTGACCAAGGTGGAGCCGGAGGGACGAGGGAGCCCGGTGGAGCCAGTGGGATGATGGGCCACGGTGGAGACGAGGGAGCTAGGAGCCAAGGCAGAGCCGATGGGTCGAAGGACCGGGGTGGAGTCCAGGACTCGGAGACTGGAGGCGGAGACAGGGGATCCTCACGCCTAGGCGAAGCTGGAGACCCGAGGCTGATCAGAGCACCCAGATGGTACTGACTGAGGGTGAACTGAGGGACTGACAGGCACCAGCGGAGATAGGACTGAGGAACTGGCTGGTTTTAGGAGAGAAAGCGGGAGAGGGAGGCTGGGAGTGAGCACAGGAGAACAGGAGCTGGGCAGAACCAGCAGAGACACAGGAATTTCAGGGCTGGACGGAACCAGCGAAGACACAGGAGACATAGAAGACTCAGGAGCACTGAGTAATACCTCCCCAAACCAGTCTATTAAGTCCTCTTGAAAAACATCCATCAGTTCCTCAATATAATGTAAAGTGACCAGTAGCAGCTCCCCCTCAGCGGCGGGAGTGTGGGCGGGGCTTCCCTCCAAGCCCTCGATCTCCACGAGCATTCCCTCCGGCACGTGCGGTGTTGCCGGCTCACGCCCATGGTCAGACGACTCTCGAGGCTCAGGCGATGATCTGCTCAGTCGCGGGTTTCTGCGCTGGCTCACGTTTCGCCCCGGTGTGGTCTTCCAGCGGACGGTCACCCTGCTCCAGGCATAGCAGGGCAACTGCAGGAATGTTCATGGTGACAGAGGAGTGGGGAAAAAGGAAACAAAACGCTGCAAAAAAAACAACTGTAGAAGGTCCGTTCTTCTGTCACGCGTTGGTGATACAAACTGCACAAGTACGAAGGAGATCAATGGAAAGCCTTTTAATAAGATAAATCCAGGAGAACAGGCACGGAAACCAACTTAAAGGTCCCCTGAAATGCTTAGAAACACGCAGCGTTACTCTACGTGTTGACGTAATTTTAACCTTTACAGATAGCACTGGTATAAAACAAATAAGGTGTTTACATGTGTTTTAAAGTTGATCTAATAATTTAATGTTCTCTTACGGCTTTATTTTGTCTTCACGAGTCTCCCTGCCGGTCTGCCAGCGTACTGCGGGAGGAAAATACTGGTTAGCACAGCTTTACTAGAAAAGTGAGAAAGTAACATTAAAATAATGCATACAAGACGATGAAGAAAAGTGTATACATGTGTCTTAACGTACCTCTGTGACTCTCATCTCCCCGCTGGTCTGCCTCTGCCAGTGGCGCTGCGGCCGGAGGAAAAGACCGGTTAATACAGCTCCACTCGGGAAACTGAGATATTCTTACGGAAACTTAAACCTGGCTTTATATCGCGCAAATAACATCAGCATACAACGCATCAAGCGATAAAAGAGTCAAAAATGAAAATTAACCTACCATACTCTAGTGGTTTTTCATCTTCACAAGTCTTTCACAGAGCCGCTGCCGAGGAGGTGTGTGCTTGTTTTTCGCAGTCATTAGGACTACTGTTTTTAGATTGACTAAATATAGTAGGCAAATGTTTTTCCAAAATGCACTGAAAATCTAAATCTGAGAAACAGTAATAAAGTTTTACTAAGTTTTAATAAAATGATTTACAATGATGCTGTTTGCTAGCTAGTATGCTGACCATCCAATCAAAGGACGAGAAAATGCTGATGTTATCGTTAGCCAGCTAGATGGCCCTGGTGTTCCCAACTCGAAATCTGTTTGGTTAAAGCAACTGTTTCATTGCTATTGATTTAAGCTAACAGACGCCAGCACTGTTGATTCTGAAGGCCTTAAGGCAGATTTCTTTGACCCTGGCAACACGATTGCTGAAATATGATTGGATAAAAGCTCTAATATAAACATACACTGCTGGAAGCAGCGCAACCAAGAGAAAAGCTATGAAATTAAGAAAATAGACTACTGGAAATAATTTAATACACATTCATGGAAAAATATATTAAACTAAATCAGTGATTCTGATAGTGTTTAGGCCAGCAGAGAAGGCTTTGCTGGCCCTGACGGCCCACCACTGCTGTACAGAAAATACTAATTCTGTGGACAAGTGACCGATTTCAGCCACAGCTTCAGCGTCTATTTTATAGTGTAAGGGGCGGGTGCTTTGGATTCTAGAGAGCATTTGATTGGACAGAAAGTTTGATGAGAAGCTGAAGGACAATGTGACGTCAAAAAAATCGTTGAGCCGTTTTGGCGGACGTGATGAACGGCAAGCTTTGAATGCTTATATCTTCTAAATGCTTATTTTGTCACTGTTTTGGAGCACACTGCCTTATAGATAACCTTAAGACTAACATATTGATACTAAACTTTAATTTTGATTTCATTGGGACTTTAACACAGATGGAGAATGGACGAAGACTAAGGGAGAACTGAGGACTTATAAGCATGAACCAAACAAAGGGAACTAATGAGATTATTAACAGACAACAGGTGAACAGAATGACATAATCAGGCAAATCAGGAAAACTAGGTCACAAGGGAGAGAACAGAAAACAAGGCATACATGTAACACAATGCCATAGAACAGGGGTGGCCAAATTCGGTCCTGGAGGGCCGGTGTCCTGCAGAGTTTAGATCCAACCCCAATTAGACACACCTGAACCAGCTAATCAAGCTCTTACTAAGCTAGGCATACCAGAAACGTCCTGGCAGGTGTGTTGAGGCAAGTTGGAGCTAAACTCTGCAGGACACCGGCCCTCCAGGACCGAGTTTGGGCACCCCTGCCATAGAAGAACCATTTTTGGTTCCGCAAAGAACCATCTCTTTCTTACCTTTTTATAATCTGAAGAACCTTCTTTCACCACAAAGAACCTTTTGTAAAAAGGTTTTTCTATGGCATCGTGAAGCACCTTTATTTTTAAGAGTGTAATGGATACAATATTACTGTTCAAGTTTGGGGTTGGTAAGATTTTAATGCAAAAATACAGTAAAAATAGTAATATTGTGGAATATTATTACAATTGTATTAGTATTTCAGTAATGATATTAATTTGGTGCATTTTTATTATCAGTATTGAAAACAGTTGTTCTGATTAATTTGTGGAAATCATGATTCTGTTTTTCACGATTCTCTGAATAGAAAGTTCAAAAGCATTTGTGAAATTTTCTGTAACATTTTAAATGTTTTTATTGTAACTTTTGATCAATTTAATGTGTTCTTGCTCAATATAGTATTAATCTCTTAAAAACAAACTTACTGACCCCAATTGAATGGTAGTGTGAATATATAAGTCAATTCTCGCTATTAACAAACAATTAACTATGACTTTTGCCTCAAACTCCTAATTTGCTTATTAATAGTTAGTAAGGTAATTGTTAAGTTTAGGTATTGGGTTAGGGATGTGGAATGTGGTCATGAAGAATATGTGCTTTGTAAGTCCTACTAGGCTTATGTTAATAACAGGCATGCTATACACAACTAATGATAATTGGTCCCTATACTAAAGTGTTACCTATCAATTGTTTCTGCCATGATTTCTTTAAAAATGACATGCCCAACCTGGAAAGTCCGGCCTCAAATCATGAGGTAGGCAGTTGTATTGCTGTTAATGTGTGTAATCTCGTAAATCCAACATGGCTACTAGGAAGCAGTAGAAAAGGTCTATTTTAACACAGTGGTGTTAAAGGTGTCTGTCGAGGAGTTCAGCGGTACATGTGTCCTATTTGTCTGGTTATTTTAGCTGCAGTGACTGTCTGGACTCGGTGCAGATCCAGAACTCCCCTGGGCATCTAATTAAAACCGGTCACAGGCATTTATCTAACAGTAATTACCCCTCACTCACACACTGAGGAGAGAGAGACTGCTACAGACCAGGGTTCATAAAGGAACGATAGAGAGAGAGAATGGGGAGAGAGGGATAAACAGTATTGATGGCTGAACTGTGAAGCAGACAAATCAAGATTTTTATCTTATTTCTTTGAAATTATAACCAAAAGGAAATGCATATCTACAGTGCTGTACACTTCTGTTTTGTCTTATATAGCCACACAAAATACAATATTTATCAGTAGGTACGTTTACATGGACAATTTTTGTTTCCATCGGAATTAATTCATTCTGACTGATGAATCCAAACGTAGTGTATACATCAAGTGGCAACCTTCCGGTCTCTCTAGTGAAGCCAACACGGAAGTGACTAAAACTGCAATTCATCGACTGGCCGCTAGAAGCTGGCTCCAAAAGGGAGTCAGTCCCATAGACTCCCCATGTTAAAATGCCCAACTTTACAGCAGAAAAAATATATGTTTACAGCCTGGTACAAAAAATTATTTTGGTCTTTATAGCTAATTTTGCCCTTCATGACAACTGTGAGGGGCGGGAATTTTTTTATAACTCATCCATTTAAGTTATATTAAGCCTTAAAGTTTTGCATAATTAAGGGCGTGGCCACTTGAGTGACAGGTGGATTGCCGCTGCTGTCACTGGCATCGACCTAGGTGGGCGTGGTTTCAGCAACATGCTCCCGCCTCTTTGCCCATTTTCGATTATCCGGGAGTTACATGTGGTGACGTGCTGCCAAGATGGCGATGGCCGGCTCCGCCCACATTGAGCTTCAAAACCGCTCTTCAGAAACCTACGGGTGACGTCACGGACACTACGTCCATGTTTTTATACAGTCTATGGTTTACATGAACACTAAATAAAGTGATCGGGTTGATATGTGTGTTTATATGTCACGAGCTTCTGATCGGATTTAATCTTTTGACAATTTTGAGTTTCCCGCTGTTGTCGCATACTGTTTTAAAAAGCACACGTGCTATTTATCTACTTCGGGTCCTAATTAGGCGACGACCAGCACATGAACTGTTGTGCTGTGCTGCTTACTTTATAAAGCTGTAAAAGTTCCCCTTCCTGCACCCAAAACCAGTCATCTGTGGATGAGAGTCTTAAAAAAAGGATGTTGTCCTGCTCCACTTCACAGACGCTGAGTGAAAGGGGAGCTTTATAATGACTGGACACTCATTTATGACACTTTATTCACCAGGAAGAATAGCTGGTTCCGCGTGTCATACGCCATTATGCTATTTTTACGTCACTGCGCATACGCAGTACTTTCCAGTTTCGGTTTTCAATCCAATCAAGTGTTTACATGTCCTCTCGCTCGGATTACAAAAGGAATAAACCACCCCTTACAATCCGATCAAAATTTTAGTCGGATCTGACCAATTCATGGTTACATGTGACTTTTTTATTCTGATTGTGCTTCTAGTCCTATTACGATCGGATTAGTAGGGTCCATGTAAATGCAGTTAGTGATGCCATTAGTTTTTAAAATAGCAACATTTTCACTTTAAAATCTAATAAAATTTACAATTTATTTTGATTTTCACCTAATTTTTTAAAAATATGATATGACTCATCAGTCCTAAATCAACATCCTTAGACTCATCTAGATTAAATGTACAAAAACAGAAATAGAAATGTCTTTTAAACAAACATCCCTGTAACTTTCTGAGTTAAATTCATTTCAAATTTTAGGTTAATTGTAAAATTACAGTTTTTCCCTACAGTTTATGTGATCAAAATTTTTGTCAATGCCAATACCATACTGTATATGAAAACATTTATAAAAAGTCCTCTGAGTACATAGTAATAGACTCAATTCATTCATTAATTTTATACATTTGAGTGGATGGTAGATTTGTCAACATTTATAAACGGATCCATGCAGAGTTATACACAAGTTAAAATCACACAACTTCTAAAGAAAATGAAATAAGCAGGCTGCACCCAAACATAGATGAATATACCTTTGAACGTGTTGAACAGACTAATCCAATACTAACCCATTACTCAAAAATCAGAAACTGAAAAAGATGCCATGTGTGTGCATGCCCAATGTCACCGATGCCTCTGTCCAGACAGAGTGTCTGGCCACCAGGTGAGTGATAAATTGCACTGCTAAGGAGGGATGCCTGTCACACACACACACACACACACACACACACACACACACACACACACACACACACACACACACACACACACACACACACACACACACACACTCTCTCGGCAGCTCGGCAGCTCACGGCCACACACACACACACACACTCACTCTCTCACACACACACACACGGCTCCATAATGAGCCACGTCCACACACACTCTCTCGGCTCCATAATGAGCCACGTCCACACACACATTCTCACACACACACACACACACACACACACACACACACACACACACACACACACACACTCGCACACGCACACACA
>NW_015505525.1:465645-485518 GCF_001515645.1 Sinocyclocheilus grahami
ACACACACACACACACACACGCACACACACACACACACACACACACACACACACACACACACTCTCTCGGCAGCTGATGTGTGTCTCATCTAAACACCTCAGTATAGAGACATCACGTCAAGGTCACCTGTGCCAGCTAATCAGGCGTGGTTGTGTGTGACCTGAAAATCACATTCATTGTGTGGATCAGCCAGCAATTCCTACAAGGCTTAATAAACATACTAAATAATGTCTTAAATGTCTAAAAATGTAAAAACAGGGTTGGGGGATAGAATATGGCATTAGCTCTGTATTTAAAAAAAATGTCAGTGGAAATTGTGTGCATGTCAACTGACATTAATGCATACACAAACATGTCATTATTTAAATATAATTTAAGGTAACACTTTAATAGGGACCAATTCTCATTAATAGCTAGTTGCTTATTAGCATGCCTATTATTAACATATTGGCTGTTAATTAGTACTTATAAAGCACATATTCTGCATGACCATATTCTACACCTCTAATCCTACCCAATACTTAAATTTAACAACTACCTTGTTAGCTATTAATAAGCAGCAAATTAGGAGTTTATTCATGCAAGTCATAGTTAATGATTTGTTAATAGTGAGAATTGGTCCTTAAAATAAAGTGTGAACTAATTAAGAAAATATATTTTCCCCCAAATTCTGTTTATTTTTGTTTGCAATTTTCTGTATTCCGTTTTTCCCCATTTAAATTTTTTTTGTAATCTGTTTTAATCATTAAAAAGCACGTCGAATTAATTTAAATCATTAAACTTTTATTAGTTTTATTTTATTATTAAAAATAACATTTTCACATGTTCATGTTCATTGCATTTTCATCTGCGTTTTCAGCATCATGGAATTTACAGGGCCCTGTTTATCATGTTACCTTAGGTAAGTTTAATGTTTAGATGTGGTTAATGTGTAAAAAATATTTTCAAGTAAAAATATCTAAATATTTATATAAAAAAATAAGTTAAAATTACTTGACAAATAACCCTAGATAAAACATTTTAAACAATACAATTTTATTTTAAATTAACATTTTTTATATAATCTTAGAATATCATTTTATTTATTAATGTTTAACATTTTTTATTACAAAGATATTTTCAATAAAGATAATCTGAAAACATGATTTATTATCTTATAAGTATGATTGCAAATAAAAAAAGGATATTTCTTCTGGAAAGCATGTCAAAAATAATTATTAAGATACATTTTTGTAGGTCTGTACTTCACTGTGTGAAGAATAAATAAAGAATGATGTCCCAATTCAAATCATCTCAGATAAAGCTTCTCAGGTAAATCTCTCGCTCTTTTCTCTCTCTGTTCTTGTTCTCTCGTCTCTCTGTCGCTCATTGTGTCACTGATGAGGCTGAAGTGTAAATAGAGACAGGGAGCGAGGAGATGTGACGGCAGTGTTCATGTGTTAAACTCGATAGCGTCGTCTCAGATAACGCACTGCACTTCCTTTCCTGTTCCTCCACATCAGAAGATCAGAGACAACAGAGGTGCATGTGTATGTGTGTGAAAGTCGCCCCCTCTAAACTAGACGAGCGAATGGGTGCTTTGAATTTGCATTCTAAAAACATATTCGCTTGCAAAGTACATGACAAATCTCTTCCACAAACCCCAAGGGTACAGAATATGTTCACCTTATCTGGAAATTAAATACATTGATGTGTGTGTGGGTGTACATACTTAGCTATACTTTGGGGACAGATCTGTCCCCAGAAGTTAGCTAAAACTGACAAAAGTTTTAGTCGGATCTGACCAATTCGTGGTTACATGTGACTTTTTTATTCTGATTGTGCTTCTAGTCCTATTACGATCGGATTAGTAGGGTCCATGTAAATGCAGCTAGTGATGCCATTAGTTTTAAAAATAGCAAAATTTTCACTTTAAAATCTATGAAAGACTTTTCCTTTCAATTCTGACTTTTTCTCTTTCAGAATTGTGTTTATATATAAACTCAGAAAATTTTTTTAATTTGTAAGATATAAACATGCAATTCTGTGACAGAAAGTTCAAAAGTCAACACCTCGCAATTCAGAGTTAAAGAGTTAAGAGTTTATTATATTTCACAAATCAGACTTTTTTCTCAGAATTGTGAGATATAAACTCAGAATTGAGAAATATACATTCAGAATTGTGAGATAAAAATGCGTAATTAACTTATTAAAAAAGCTTCCATAGATTTGTGTTAGCCTGTTTATCAGTATTTAAAATTATCTAAAAACAATAGATGTGTGTCCCCATTTAGATATCTAGTCAAACTACCTCCCTTCAACAAAACTATCCAACAACATACCAAAACAAGATACAAAAACTGCAAAATTATTAATGTACAAAGATGAAAGTAAAGACTTCTGAATGAGTTTTGCTTTGGTCAGACTTGGAGTGCGGGTGAAATCTCTGTGGGAGTTCAAAACAAGCTCTTTAGCTTCATAGTGCACAAAACTACTTCATGCAACTGAGTGAGTGTCAGGCTTATTTAACGTTTCAGTTAATGAGAGAGTGAGAGAGGGAACGGGAGAGAGAGAGAGAGATTGAGTAATATTAATAATAATTTAGGGTTTTGGCAGGTCTGGGATGCAGAGAAAGTTCAAAGCAACAATCACTCACCATTCAGTCAAACTGACGTGATCTATGTGACAGGCCTTGCCAAATCTCTTCCTCACACACTTAGAGAGAAGTTCAAATAAACTCATTGCATGTTGGTTCAGTTGTTTACTAGAATGAACTCTGAACATTTCTTTACTCCCACACACATACATCTCATGCATATATACATATACATACAAACATATATATATATATATATATATATATATATATACAGTGGGTACGGAAAGTATTCAGACCCCCTTAAATTTAAATTTGTATTTGATATGTGTGGGGGGGCTCTATGGTTTGGGGCACATATATATATATATATAGATATATATATATACACACACACAAGTAAACATAATTATGCATGCAGATGTGTATGCTATAAATTCTAGATGTTTGTTGTTTTTCTATATAACATGTTTGTCTGAATACACTGGTCCCAAAATATATTTGGACACTTTTGGACAAAATATATGCATTTCTGTAGATAGATAAAATATGAAACCGAGTGGCATCTGAAAACCAATTATTCAAGAGATTATCCTTTTTCACACTTGGGTCAATGACATTTAATCCTATCTATTAATTTATTCAAATTTCAAGCAATTCATGCATGCAATGTTTTTACATTTCAACTTTCAAAATGAAGAAAAAAAACTGTTTAAAAACATCTAATTCTTGAAAAGAAAACCTTAGGTTTGGCAAAACGTATGTAGCAAATTAGCTCAAAAGGGAAATGTATATAAATAATTACAGTTAATTATGATTAATTACAATTATTTATATCAGCTGCCATTACTAACTGTAGCAGAATTAAATTGCCATCAACCAATCTGTTCGCCCAGCGAACATTCAGTGTAAGTTCATATCAACTCTAGGAAAGGATATTTCCGTGGCCACAGAAAATACTTTCATACAGTATTAATGCATTAGAGCATGTAGTAAGGATCAAAATCGTAAAGGGACATTAATTCGCAAGGCAGAATCAGAAACTCGTGTAATTTGTGCACAAGAGTTTTATTAACTAAACACTAACACAAACTAGTCTAACAAACAAACAAATAAACAATCCCTCATACATGGGAAAGGGCAGATGAGGTGTGATGGATGAAACCATCAAGAAAAACCAGAGAATGAAGCTATGAAAAGAGTTATCAGAACCGCAGACTGACTGGCTATGTGTTGGAGCCCACCGGGCATGCCCACACCGGCTCAGGCTCTTCACACGGGACGCAATCAGAAGGTTTTAGCAGAAGACTTAGCAGAAGAAAACATGGGCGGAACTGGGCGTGAGCCTTTTAAGGTCTGAGAAGATTCCCGCCTCTCAGGATGGGCTTGTCCAGTGAGAAAGGCTGAAATTCCAAGCGGGAGGTTGGAAATACTGGGGAGTTTTATGACTCTTTGTGTGAGAGAGCATGGTAATTTGCATATGAAACTCGATTGGGTGTTGATGCAAAATTACTAAAGATTCTTAGAACACTTATCTATTGCCTATGTACCAACATATATTATACACTCTCGTTTAGACCATCAGAAGACAAATTCAAAGAGACCAAACATGGTATCGGTGGGGTTATATTAACTAGTGATCTATCATAACACACACACAAAAGAGTATACAATTCAAAAGACAATATACAAGAACAGTAATGGTATACACAATGTCCCGAGAATATGTGTGTTCATTCAAAGAAAGGTTTTTCTATGAATTAATTAGAGAAGAGTCCATTTTTATGGGCATTGTGTGTCTTTCCTAAGGGTAAATTAATTGTGAGTTGCTCTGCCCGCATTCCTTTGGGCAATACAGTGATATCAGCATTGGTTGCCATGGAACCAGAGGCCTGTTCTGCCTTTCTGAGGTGTTACATGCATTTCGGGGGAAGGGTCCATAGACCCTCGTAGTTTTGTTTGTTGATTGAGGGGTGTTACAGAGTATTTGTTAAATATAACAAAAAAAAAATGTGTGTCTGATTGGTCCAGACGCTACACTTATTTACAATATTTAAACAAAATAATAATAATAATTATTATTATTATCATTATCAGAAATATATGATTAACATCAGCCAAAAAGAACCCAAAATATATTTATGAACTAATAATTCCTGAAATTACTGGAAATAAGTAGTAAAAATACTTTTTTTTAACCTTCATAAATATATATATTTAAAAACGTTTTTAATGACAGAGATGTACAGTACATTCATATATATTCAAGGTATCTTATTACTTTTTACATGACATTCATTAAATTAAATTTTAAAAAGAGAGCCTTTAGATGGCATCTAAAAATAATAATAAAATTAAAGAACAAATAAGAAAAAATATTGTTTTAATTATGAAAATGTTTTGTTCTGGCACTGGACGTACAAGTGTTTCTGTGTTTGACACAGACTTCTTAGTTATTTTGTGAACACGAAGATTGCATTTATAAAAACTGTGTGTTTTAAAATAGATTTTCAAAGATTTCCCCCTATTTTTATCATGGACACTCATCATTTCTTTAAGATCAATTCTTATTTTCAATGTCTTGTCTAACAATTAGAAATTAAATATTATTATAAATTATAATATATAAATATGATTTTGTCCACAAAATGATAAGAGCACACATTTTAACATATAATTTAATTATTTCACACTCAGTATTTTAACTGAGCCATGCATACAGTGCTGGGTTTTCTGGTACGCAAAACAAATACTTTAAAGGAATTCCTTAGCTTATTGTCATTACTGTGGTAGCCAACAACAGCACAGCTCAACCCTCCGCACATATTTATATTTAGTTGTATTTAAAAAGTTTAAATTCAGTCTATCTTTTTAACCCTGTTTAAATATGCATTTCAATGGAGACCGGCTGTAGATGTCGGGCAAGATGGCGTATAGCAGTGGCAGCACATAATATATGCGTTCTTGGTCAGATCGCCTGTCAATCAAGCTCTTTGCGAACGGTCAATTGCCAAAATATGTTTTGAGCACACTGTATATACAGCTGTGGAAAAAATTAGGAGACCACTGCAAATTTATTAGTTTCTATAATTTAACATTTTTGTTTTATTCTAAAAACTACTGACAACATTTCTCCCAAATTCCAAACAAACATACAATTAGAACATTTATTTGTAGAAAAATGATAACTAGTCAAAATAATAAAAAAAGATGCAGTGTTTTTGTATCTTTAATAATGCAAAGAAAACAAGTTCATGTTAATTTTTAAACAACACAATACTAATTCAGAAATTAGTATCAATACTAGTTCAGAAATCAATATTTGGTGGAGTAACCCTGGTTTTCAATGGCATGCTCTCTGACAGTCTTTCACATTACTGTTGGGTGAACTTTGCATGATGGCTTGTGACCATCCATCTTCCTCTTGATCACATTCCAGAGGTTTTCAATGGTTCAGGTCTGGAGATTGGGCTGACCATGACAGGGTCTTGAACTGGTGGTCTTCTCTCCACACCTTGACTGACCTGGCTGTGTGGCATGAAGCATTGTCCTGCTGGAAAAAAAACAATCCTCAGAGTTGGGGAACATTGCCAGAGCAGAAGAAAGCAAATTCTTCCAGATCATCACCGATTCTCCAAATTTCACAATGGGTGGCTTGTAGGCTTGTCCAGGTCTCCATCTAACCATTAGACCATGTGTTGGGCAAAGTTGAAACCTGGACTCATCAGAGAAGATGACCTTACCCCAGTCTTCTATGGTCCAATCCTTATGGTCTTACAAACCTCAGCCTGGCTCTTCTTTGCTTCTCATAGATGAAGGTTTTTTTTCTAGTTTTGCACGACTTCAGCCTTACCCCTAGGAGCCTGTTTCGAACCGTCCTCGCCATGCACTTCACCCGAGCTGCCATTTGTCATTCTTTTTGTAGGTCACTTCATGTCATCCTATGGTTGTTGAGTGACCTTTGAATGAGTTGGCGGTCATCCTGGTCAGTGGAGAGTCATTTTTGCCCTCTGCCGGTCTTTGTTGTCCACGATGTCTGCAGCTTGACCTTGTTCTTATTAAGATTTGGTTTAGGTGATCACCTAATCAGTACTTAATTAAGTAGAATGAGGTGTTGGAATTCAACAGACACTGGAATGGAATGGCTGCCACACATGTAGAGATGCTGATTTAAAAAAAATTTGGAGGGCTCTCTTAAATTTTCCCAGAGCTGTATGTACATTCACTTCAAATGACGAGTAACAAAGGAACTAAAGGAACAAAAAAACGGAATTATCTGTCGCTTTGTTCATTCACTTTTTGTTCTTTTGTTAGCTGCATACATGAGTCATCTCCAAAATGATATCCACCGCCTCCTAATTCCAATTACATTTGCCTCTCCTACCTCATAACGTAATGTGTGTGTGTGGTTGAAGCAGGGAGGACATGTGAGATGCAGAGGATGTTTAGGACTGGACCGTCTCCTTTGATCAGCGTTTCACAAAATTGCCACGGGCTGCCTGCAAACTCCACCACTCTCTCTTTTCCTGACACAGATAGACATGCACGCAATAGAATGACAGAGAGAGAAAGGGATGAAAAAGCAATAAAGAGAGGTAAATGAACGAAGTTGCGGCACTGTAAAATCTAATTAGTTGGGCTTACTTAAAAAAAGCATGCAAACAGATTGCCTTGAAAAAACTAAGTAAAGTGAAATAGGAATAGTATGTTGTACTGACAAATGCTTAGTTAGTATAGTTTACTTACACGAGAGTTCTAGTAAATAAAAAAGAACTGTAGGGGTACTTGATCCTTTCATTTAGGTTTACTCATGACTTAGTATAGCTACTCACTAACTCCCAGAGTGCATCGCCAGAATAAATTATGCAGTTGCTTTGTTTTACAGTTGTTGATTTTATTTGCCAATTTTATTTGCTGTCGTGTCAGTAGTAGCACAACAAAAAGAGCAAATAAAATGGTTATTGTTACAATTAATGAAAATAAATGCAATTGAATTGTTACCATTGTTGTGATTCACGTGCTGAATGTTTGAGTCTGTGTGACTTTAGCATATTACCACACACTATTTAAGGATAATATAACACAATTCAAAGCATCTCAATGTATTTATGAAAAATGAAATTTGATAAAGTTCATTAAAAAACACACACGAAAATACACTAATGCTTTTATTAGAAGATAGGTCACTTTCTCAAAGCAACCCATTTTTTACTTTTCTTCCCTTGAAATCAAATAACTCTGACTTCATGATGCATTGTTGCATTAATCACTATAAATGAGTAAAAAAAACACATTTTAGGAAAAGCAACATCAATTGATCAAGTTAGCTTATATGATGTTCTCTCAAATATTTCAGTTGTATTGAAAATTCAACATTCAAGATGACTTTAGGAAACGAGTGAATGCAACTAGTGAAAGATAACTGCAGACATGGAGGAAATGGGTCTATTAAGACTCTAAAAGTCTATTAAGACTCTTTTGCTTTTCTTCTTCTGTTGTTATGTTGCACATTAGCAACATATTAGTGTAGTGCTGCCTCTCACTGGTTTATTAATGTCATTGGTTCCTTTATGGCTACTTGAATATTTTAAGTAAGTGTCACTCAAAACAGTAAGTAAATTGTTTTATTTGCCTTGAAAGTAGCTGTAACTTAATAAAACCTAGTAAGTATAACAACTAATTAAATCTAAGTAAGGTAAATTTATTTTTATAAATTTGTAACATCATGTTTGATATGACAGGTACAGTGCATCATAGATACAATGTGCTCCCTGGTGTGTGAACTCCACAGATCTGCAATGTGTGCTAGACACAAAAGCCTGACATAGGATATTTCAGTCTCATGTGTGGCAGCAGCTTCTCCCAGATCTCATCAAACTGAATGAAAACAGCTTTGAGAGTATAATAGAGAAGGTGAGGGGAAGAGGCACCTCAATTGCTGTTAAAATTGGAGAAGGATGGCTCAGCACAATAGCACACACAACTTTTATTTAGTGATTCTCAAAAATAGGCATAGTCATGTAAAAAAATGGATAACTGAATAAAAAATGAGACTCTTTTGAGTGTTTTAAGCATACTTAAGCACTATCATTATCATTGCACTGGTGTGCTATTTTGTGCAATCCTGGAGTTCCAGAGTATTCAAAAATTAACTGTGTAACTTCATGCATCTTGAGGAAGTTGCCACAGCTTTTGTATAGAGCTATAGTGTCTCATGCTACTGTCTCCAAGTAATCTCAGATGGATTCGATTATAGTTAGATCAGATCTCTGTGTGGGTCATACCATTTGATGTAGGGCTCCTTGTTCATACAAAAATCACATTAGATTATTCTCAGAAGGGATGTGGGAATCTAAATTTGATATTTCCTACTGGCACACTAAAGCAAAAGTTAACCACCTTAAAGGGACAGTTCACCCCAAAATGAAAATTCTTTCATCATTTATGCCCCTCTTGTAATTTCAAAGACTAGTTAATCTTTGAATGAAAAAAAACTTGAGACATTTTAATCAAATCTGAGAGGTTTCTGTCCCTTCACTGAATGTCCAGGTAACCAAAATTTATAATATTCAAAAAGGTCATAAAGGCATCGTAAAATTAATCCATGTAAATCAAGCCAATTAATCCAAGTCTCGTGAAGAGATTCGGTCACTTTGTATGATGAACACATTTCATTTAAGCTTTTATTTATTTAAGAGCCCTTTATGACCTTATTGGATCTGCTAAGTTTCGGTTACCTGGACTTTTAATGGAGAGACAGAAACCTCTCAGGTTTCATTAAAATTATTTTAATTGTGATTAGAAGACTAACTAAATCTTATGAGTTTGGAATGAAATAAGCGTGAATAACTGATGACAGAATTGTCTTTTTTGGGTGAACTATCCCTATTAACATTTTCATATTACTGTATGATTGTATGGCACATTTTTGAATTGCTTAAACACTGAAAATAACTATCATTGCATCATGCTGATTTGCTGAGGTAACCTTTTCCAATTTTAAAAAGCTTTGAAGTGGGGGGTTGTGGTAGGTTCAGGGCTGAGACTGGCTTGTGCTCTTCAGTCAGCAGACATATCAAACCAGGAAGGTCTCATTAACTTTCAGCTACAGCAAATATATCAGCTAATCTGACTCTTCTTTATTTCAGCTGCTGTCCTCTCAAACACCCTGTCTTCATGTCTCTCTTTCACCCTGTCTCTGTCACTCTCTTTCACCCTATTGATTCAATGACAGTTCAATTAAGCTTAAACTGTATTGCCTAGTCATTCTTTATTCTCATTTTATGCAACACGATAAATGAAAACAAATAAATTAAATTATTTTCATGTTTCATAGGCTATAAATGAAACTTATATTTGTAGCTAGCATTTCTGTGATATTGTCTTTTCCAAATATATAAAGGAGTATTTCCAAGTTTAGTCATATGCCTGAAACAAATGATAAATTAAAATTTAAGAGATAAAAAGGTATCTCTACCAGTGAGCAGTATTTGGAACAAATAACAAGAAAACAACATTTTATTAATATAATTCATTAAAATATTTCACCCACAAATGAAAATGCTATCATCAATTGTACACCCTCATGTCGATTCAAACCTGTAAGACTTATATTCAACTTCAAAACACAAATGAAAATATTTTTTAATGAAGCCTTCCATTAAAAATCCACGCAATCAAAACGTTGATGCTACAAAATGTTTATAAAGACATTGTAAAAGTAATCTATATTAATTAAGCAGTTTAATCCAAGTGTGATGATCATCATATCAAGTCTGATATGATGAACTAAATAAATTTAGGCTTTTATTCAATCTTATTCAATGAAAACATTGACCAATGCATATACATAGAACACATAAAATATGGTAAACAGAAGATCAAAAGTGCATGCTTGATGTGCAAGAACTAATGAGGTGTGTTTATCGCACGTCAAGCAAGCACAGTTGAGCTTATGTATTTGTTCTGTACTTGCATACTTTTCAATGCATGAAAGTTTTGGTTGCGTGGACTTTCACGTGACAGACAAATATGACGAGTATATTAAAAATATCTTCATTTGTGTTTTGAAGATGAAGCCTTATGAGTTTGGAACAATCATGTAAACTGATGATATTCACGACTTGGCACAAGATGATTGGTTTATGCATACACAGCCAATGAGCTTGCTGCTTTACATGGCTAGTAAGCATTCACTTAAAAATTTTTGCAGCACGCTTTCAGAGGTCCTCTGAAACCATCCACCTTCCCCAGCTCCACCTGTATAGATCTGCTACTGTCAGGGTTCTGTCACTTCGGTCTAGTGTAATTCATGGTTTTGTGACAGAGCCCTGACACTCCGGTCGTGTTGTTGTTTTCATGTGAACGCGCAGCTTCGAGAGTGCTCGAGCCGTGCACTCTCGTCTGCGTGTCCTGTGTCATGTTGGAGCGTGGTGTTCAGATCCCGGCACTCATGTCTTGTTGAGTTTCGGTTTCGTGTCGGGGTCCGGACACTCGCTCTCCATGTTCTGTCTGTTGTGGGAGCGTGCGGTCTCGAGTTTGCTCGGCCGTGCGCTCTTCTGTCCACGTGTATTGTGTAGCATGCGGTTTGTGTTCAGCCGCATGCTTTTCTTGTTGTCTTGTGTTGTTGTTGCATGCAGCTCATGTTATCGGCTGCGTGCTTTTCATGTCCGGTTTTGTCTTGTACTGTTTAGCATGCAGCTTGGTTTTCACTGGCTGTGTGTTGTCTTGTCTTGTGTGAACACGCGGCTTATGAGTTTTCTCATTAGCTGCGTGTTCGTGTCTTGTTTTCTTCAAGCACATGGCTTTTGATTGTTTTGCTGGCCATGTGCTTGTGTTTGTTTTGTGTGAGCACATGGCTTTTGTCTTTGTTTCCTGTGTACCATGTGCTCTCATGTCAATTGTCTTGACCCCACCCATCTTGTTACCTGATTATTGGTTAACTTGCCCCACATGTGTTCCCTCGTTACCCTCCTCATTTGCTCCCTATTTATTCTCCTTGTGTTTGCAGTCCTGTGCCAGTTTGTCGTCGAATGTTCACTGTCGTGTGCCTTGTCCTGCCAGCCAGTCAAGTTGTGAGCTGTTTTTCCCCTACGGGGTAGTTTTTGTCTGTTTTGTTTTGTTTCTGCCTTTAATAAAGCCCTTATCTTCCTGCAATATTGAGTCCTTGCTCCATCCTTCATCCCCAACCGTGACAGCTACAGGTTATATTATATGCTATTTGTGCAGCAGCAGTATGTTTTAAATACTCCGCAACGTATCGGTGTATATTGGCAGTAGTAAGTTCCAGTAGCAGCAAAAATCTACAACAACAGCAGATCTAAACAGACAAAATATATTAACATTGTCGTATCCATCATCATGCAAGAATCTTGAGAGAGTTGTCATGATAGAACTAACTATTAACTATGACTTTTACCTCACTAAACTCCTAACTTGCTGCTTCTTAATAGTAGTTGTCAAGGGTAGGATTATGGGATCTAAAATATGGTCATGCAGAATAAGACATTAACATGTGCTTTATAAGTACTAATAAACAGCCAATATGCTAGTAATAGGAATGGCATGCTAATAAGAAACTTGTTAATAGTGAGAATTGGTCCCTATACTAAAGTGTTATCTAAAACTGTATACATTTTCTTAATTTTAGACTCAACTTGATCTACATGCTGTTAGTTTCTTGGGGAAATTTTCATCAGTTTTATGTTTATAGCTTTATAATTACCGTATTGACCCGAATATAAGACAATGTTTTTTTGTTGGAAATACATCTGAAAAAACGGTCGTCTTTTATTCAGGGTCTAGACTTTGACATATCAATAATACACCCACAACAATAGGTGGCACCAAATACGCATAAAACAAGTGTGCCATGAAATACGTAATGTAATGCGTGTTGTAAAGCTCGCGAGTAAAAACAAAAGAAGAAGAAAACCTTACAGGAGCATGAGTTGTGACTGTCTGGTTAGCCTGATGGGACCAAACTTTAAAACGTAAGACAGTACCCAGATTTGAAGACTACAGTAAGATTTAACTTCTACTGTTAATAAGATTTTGGTAGGCGATAGCCCAAATGTCCTAATTCAGATGGGCTACCTGTTTTTTTTTTTTATGGTATATCAAAAAGTGTATATTTTTTTAAATGTGATTGTTGGTACATTTTACAATACGTTCAAAACAAAAATTAAAATAGGAAAAATATGCAATATGAAAATAATTGAAGACAAAATGTATTTTACTGAGAAAAAACAAGATTTGGTTTTTAAAAAGCCTTTTTCCAAAAGGTACATCTGGAAAAAGGGGGGTCATCTTATAATCAGGGTTGTCTTATATTCGGGCCAATACGGTAAATAATACAGTCTGAGTCAGAGTGTGAGAATGATTAAAGAGAATTTTAATTTTGCCATCATTTACTCACCCTTATGTCAACTTGTATGTGTTTCTTTCTTATGTGGAACATACAAGATGATATTTTTAATTTTCTTTTTTTGGTACACCACCTCTTTAAAGAGAAGCCAAAATGTATCCCTTTTCTGGATTTTTTAAAACAGAAGTTTTATTCCAATTTTAAGACTGACACGGGTTACAATATTTTTATTTCTTCTGTCTCTGTCTGTCTATCACCCTGTCTCTGTATTTTGCCTGCCTATCTTTGCGTCTCTGTCTATCAGCCTATCAATGTCTCGTTGTCTCTCAGGTATCATGTTATGTACATGAGTGCGTAATGAATAATACTGTAGTTCCTGTATAGAGTATCAGGTCAGATCGATATCATCAACCTCTCCCTGTCTGCCCACTGCAATACCAAACCGCTGCGTGCCAGTGTGTGTGTGTGTGTGTGAGGGAGCATGCCAACTCCTGAAACATCTGATACACAGACGTTCAGATTTTAAAACATTGTCTAACATACACTTACACATGGACAGGAAACTGGTCATCCTGAGATAAGATAACGTCTCTGACTCCCATTTCATACAACGGTTTTTGAGCTACTGAAAAATACAGCACCTTCCTGTCATCTTTTACAGTCTCGCTTACAGGTGAATGTAATGGAAAATGCAGGAAACATGAAGGTGATACCCGCATACAGACTGTTTCATCTGCTGAGTGCGGCGAGATAGAGCTTTGGGACACCAAATTACATAACATTTCATAAGAAACAATGAGAAGGATAGAGACTCCTAACTGATATTTTCACATTAACACCTGTGGTGAACAGTCAGAGGCGGGTAGAGTACGGAAAAACTGTACTCAAGTAAAAGTAAAAGTACTTATAGAAAAATGTACTCAAGTAAACGTAAAAGTAATAGTCTGAATAGTTACTTGAGTAAGAGTGAAAAGTATCTGATAAAAAAAACTACTCAAGTAGTTAGTTGCTAGTTACTTTGGATCATATACTGCATATCTATAGTCTATTTTTATTTAGATATATAGATAAAATGTATGTAATGTGTGTATATATATATATAGCCTACATATACACACACACTGCCATTCAAAAGATTTTTATTGTTTTTTAATGTAATTCATTTCAGTGATGCAAATCAGAATTTTCATCAGCCTTTACGCCAGTCTTCAGTGTCACATAATCATTCAGAAATCATTCCAATACGCTGATTTATTATCAGTGTGTCAGGATCATAGACTGTCTGTGTCATGTTTTGCCCCTGTTTCTGTTCCCTTATTTGGTCATGTTCCTGTCCTCGTTTTGTTAATTAGTTTGATTAGTCATCCCATACACCTGTGTTTCCCCAATCATCTCCTGTATTATGTCCTAGTCTGTGCAGTCTGTGTTGGTCAGGTCTACTCGTTCTCTACGTGTGTTGGCTCAAACTCCTATTGTGGATTATCTCCTGTGTTTCGTGATTAAAGACTGTAAAACATTTCCTTGTGACTCCAGAATGTTCCCTCAACAGCGTGACGTGACAGAAGACCTGACCCAAAAACAGTTACCGCCGTGCTTTCCTCTCCGTTTGTTTTCTCGTTTTTCCCAGTATGTTTTTTTCCCATTGTGTTCCCTGGATGGATGCCCTTCTTCGCTCCGAATACCTCCTCCTCCTACTGTAGCAGGGGGACAAAGCTCTCGAGGACCATACTAGACTGTTCCAGCTGCTAGCAAGAACCACCAGCTACCCGGACGACACGCTCTGTGCGTTCTACGACGCTAGTGCAGAGTGCAGAGCACCGTCATCCGAAGATGGTCCTCGAGAGGATTTTGGCGGGTTTGTGGAGTGGATTGTGGCGAGAAACGGGTCACCTCTCACCGTCACTCCCAAGGATGATCTCGCCAGATCAACCCATAGCCCAGCCCACCATCTCCCCGCTGTGCGAAGCTAAAGCCCTTGCCCCCCATTGACGGAGAGCCATTTCCCGCCGCGATCAGCGAGCCAGCGCAAAGCCGAGCGACTGAGCAGAGGATCGCCCCAGATGTAGAGCTGAACCCGTCAGACCAGGTGCGAGAGCCGGCGACAATGCCCGTCACAAGGGAGAAAGCCGCGGATGGTGTGAGTGCGGAGAGGAGCTCCGCCCCCTGCACCGTGGCTGAGGGTGAGCTGAGTATCTCAAACAGAAGAGGAGAGGGCTCCAGTCCCCGAATCCAGTCCAGAGCGTCCTCCAGTACCCGCTCCTAGAAAGCGCCCTCCAGTGCCAGCTCCTCGTAAGCGTCCTTAAGTGTCCGCTCCTCCTGAGTGCCATCCTGTTCCTGTGTTCAGCCTAGTGGGGGCTTCCAATCCAGAGTTAAGCCCTGAATTCCCGGAGACTCACAAATGCCTGCCCTCCCACCCGCTCCTGCCTCCTCCACCACTGTCGTCTGGCAGCCCCTCTGCTCGCCCTCAGCCCACCATCATTACAGTGCGAGCTCCGTGGGTCTGCCATTCTCCAGCGTCGCCATGGCTGGAGAATCCCTCACCTCCGCCTCCAGCCTCCGAGGCCCGGACTCCGCCTCGGCCCGTAGACCCAGCGGCTCCACCTTGGCTCCTCAGTTGCTCCGGCTCTGCCGCAGATCCCCGGATTGCCGTCTCCCCCTCGGTCGCCAGAGCCCTCAGCTCCACCCTGGCCCCCCGGATCTTCGGCATCCCCCTGGCTCGTTGGCTCTCCGTCTCCGCCTCAGAATATATTCCAAAAAATATTAAGCAGCAAAACTGTTTCCCGACACTGGTAATGAATGAATATATTAGAATGATTTCTGAAGGATCATATGACTCTGAAAACTGGAGTAACAGCTGATGAAAATTCTGATTTGCTTCACTGAATTAAATTATATTTTAAAGTATATTAATTATGTATTATTATATATATATATATATATATATATAACCTCTGACACGGAGAAGAGAGAAAACTCCTCACATGACCGCTACCCAACATCTGAACATAACGAAACAAATGCACATTGATGGATCTTTTTCCATCTGTTCTGCAAAATGTAAACAAATGTATATTTCTGGAAGCATAAATATTGTGAAAATATCAATATTAATTGTGTCTAGGCAAAGGCATTCCTCCTAGAACAGGTCACGCGCCATTTCATACTCTGTGACAGCTTATTTAATGTATAAATTATGCATTGTATTTAATGTATAAGGTACATGTACAACAAACTGGTAATGTCTTAGTGGTATCATGTACTGTAATCAAATGTGTATCTATATACTAGAGGGTATATCTAATCGAATCTATACCTGTGGAACCGTAGACAGCACACGCAGGTGTTCATCTAATAAAGATCTGTTTAATGCAGGACATGAATGCATTTATATTATGCATATATATGTTCACACCAGCAGATAAAAACATTTATTTATAGAGCTGCAGTTTTGTTGCCTGTCACTTTAAATGCTGGAGCTCTTTAAAGCAGGATGGATTCTGATTGGCTGTCAATGTTTATATCCCTCATGTGCAGAAAAATGATTGATTATTGTTGTGTGTGCGTGTGTGTTCGTGCAGCAGCAGACTCATGCCGCCTCCGTGTGCTCCGGCGCCAGTCGACGGTCCGAGAGCTCAGAAAGCAGACGAGAAGACGCCGGTGCCGAGCCTTCTGGGTAAGACAGCCGCTCACACAGCTCGCTCATAATCACTCACGCTGATGCTCTCTGCATGCAGATGTGAGGCTGCAGCGGCGGAGGACTGTACGCTAGCTACAGGTAAAGCTGAAGCGTCTCGCTTCCTCAGGAAATGACACGCTTCAGCTTCTCCGCCCCTCATTGGTCAGATGTGTTGAGTGAAGCTCCTCCCCCGAGCGGTGATGTCATCAGCCGTGTGGCTGCCACACTAACGGCCGTCTCTCTTGTGTTTTGTGTTCTCTCTCTTTCTCTGTGTTTTTTCCCTCTCTTTCATGTCTCCGGATCCTGCGGGGGTGGGGCCTGGATCCTCGACGCCGCCTCCTGATTGGACGCCCCCCGATGACGTGTGGCTGTCGTCCAATCCCGCGTTTGATTAACTGTGCTGCTGTGGCGTGTTGTTTGTCTGTGTGTTTCTGGTCTCTCTCGTCAGAGCCGCAGGTGAAGCGTGTGCGGATGGGGCTCGTGGCGTACGCTGGAGACTCCTCCGACGAAGAAGAGGATCATGGAGCCTTCAGAGCGGCCGGAGCCACAGGATGGACATACCGCTGCCCTTCATCACCACCCACACGGCCCAAAACACAGACGCAGACGCAGCTCAGCTCCACCCTGGCCCCCCGGATCTTCGGCATCCCCCTGGCTCATTGGCTCTCCGTCTCCGCCTCAGAATGTATTCCAAAAAATATTAAGCAGCAAAACTGTTTCCCGACACTGGTAATGAATGAATATATTAGAATGATTTCTGAAGGATCATATGACTCTGAAAACTGGAGTAACAGCTGATGAAAATTCTGATTTGCTTCACTGAATTAAATTATATTTTAAAGTATATTAATTATGTATTATTATATATATATATATATATATATATAACCTCTGACACGGAGAAGAGTGAAAACTCCTCACATGACCGCTTCTGAACATAATGAAACAAATGCACATTGACGGATCTTCTTCCGTCTGTTCTGCAAAATGTAAACAAATTTATATTTCTGCAAGCGTAAATATTGTGAAAATATCAATATTAATTGTGTCTAGGCAAAGGCATTCCTCCTGGAACAGGTCACGCGCCGCTGCGCAGAGCTAACGTGGGTATGGCGGGTGTTCATTTCATACTCTGTGACAGCTTATTTAATGTATAAATTATACATTGTATTTAATGTATATGGTACATGTACAACAAACTGGTAATGTCATAATGGTATCATGTGTCATCGGTGTTCATCTAATAAAGATCTTCATAGCTAGCAAACAATAGCCTTTGCAGATTTGCAAAGATTTGCAGAGGAGAACTGGCCCCCCGACTGAGCCTGGTTTCTCCTAAGGTTTTTTCTCCATTCTGTCATCGATGGAGTTTGGTTCCTTGCCGCTGTCGCCTCTGGCTTGCTTAGTTGGGGACACTTAATTTCCAGCGATATCGTCGACTTGATTGCACAGATACTATTTAAACTGAACTGAGCTGGATGATGACATCACTGAATTCAATGATGAACTGCCTTTAACTGAAAATTTAGTGTTTACTATTGTTATTTTGCATTATTGACACTATTTTCCTAATTAATGCTGTACAGTTGCTTTGGCACAATCTGTATTGTTAAAAGCGCTATATAAATATAGGTGACTTGACTTGACTTGAATTTGCTTTCAATTGACTGTAGATCCAAAGCCACGTCTTCAACGCTCTTGATGTTCTTAAACTTTCTGTTACAACTCCGAGTGAGAACCGCTTCAGACGACTCATCGCGTGCAGCAAGGAACTGAAAGAATCATTCAAACTGATTTGCGAACCAATTCACTTGTTTGCCAACTGGTTTGTTCAAGCCTTTGAACAGAATTGACTCAAAAGAATGAATCATTCGCTAATGGGCATCGCTCATTGCCCAGAGAAAAGTAGACGGCGCATTTGGAATAAATTGAAGCATTTTTAACATGTATTGCATTGAGATAAACGAGAGGAACGTCGCCCACAGTAACGAAGTAAAAGTACCGTTTTATTTCCCTAAAATTATACTTGAGTAAGAGTAAAAGTACCCATCTTTAAATATACTCTAGAAGTATTAGTTACCAAAACTGAAAATAGTGTTGTATTTTCATGAGAAATGTAGCGTCTGGACCAATCAGACACACAATATATACTAAATTCATCTAGTGCAGAGTGCAGAGCACCGTCATCCGAAGATGGTCCTCGAGAGGATTTTGGCGGGTTTGTGGAGTGGATTGTGGCGAGAAACGGGTCACCTCTCACCGTCACTCCCAAGGATGATCTCGCCAGATCAACCCATAGCCCAGCCCACCATCTCCCCGCTGTGCGAAGCTAAAGCCCTTGCCCACCATTGACGGAGAGCCATTTCCCGCCGCGATCAGCGAGCCAGCGCAAAGCCGAGCGACTGAGCAGAGGATCGCCCCAGATGTAGAGCTGAACCCGTCAGACCAGGTGCGAGAGCCGGCGACAATGCCCGTCACAAGGGAGAAAGCCGCGGATGGTGTGAGTGCGGAGAGGAGCTCCGCCCCCTGCACCGTGGCTGAGGGTGAGCTGAGTATCTCAAACAGAAGAGGAGAGGGCTCCAGTCCCCGAATCCAGTCCAGAGCGTCCTCCAGTACCCGCTCCTAGAAAGCGCCCTCCAGTGCCAGCTCCTCGTAAGCGTCCTTAAGTGTCCGCTCCTCCTGAGTGCCATCCTGTTCCTGTGTTCAGCCTAGTGGGGGCTTCCAATCCAGAGTTAAGCCCTGAATTAAACCTAGCTCCACAATCTGTTTGATCTTGTATTAGTCTCTAGCCTTTACTCTCAACACAAGTTTGCCAAAATGTTGCAGATGCTCAGTCTAACTGCTCAGATGGCAGACCAAGAGGACTGGCCAGGCATTGTGAGGAACACCCTTCTAACCAGGGCTGCCGACCACCTACTGCACCAGAGCCGAAAGCAACTGGACACCGAGGGAAGAGTACTACTGACTCATGACTCAAGCGAGAGTTATGGCTGCAAAGAGCTCACCAAGATCATCATCTTCTTGGCCCACAACCTCATGGGTCTGAAACAGGAGGTAAATGATCTTAAGCAACAGATCATGGCGGTATCCCACAATGACCCCTGCAGAATGGAGTTACAGGCTCTGGCAGCTGCTGAACAGCAAGAGCACCTGGAAAAGGTAGCCAGAAAGGACCTGGAAAGGAAACTTTCCCACACAAATTTACTATTAAAGCATCAAATTCTGAGCTCTTAGACAAAGTTGCCAGAATTGAGA
>NW_015505525.1:486230-487832 GCF_001515645.1 Sinocyclocheilus grahami
TGCATTGGTCTCCTAGCAACACGTGACCCCGGAAGTGTGAGCAGACTCTTCCGGTTAATCTGACAACAGCCCCACTTCACAGACCTGTGTGTAAACAAAGAACTGCGTGTAGCCAACGCTAACTCTTTAGCAGCCGCACAGGCATTTAAGCTAAGCCCTTTACCTGCTAGCTGTTAGCATCTGACTAACACTTAGATAGGTGTGTGTAAAGTGTAACTTTCAAACCACTCCTCTCTCTCGCTCTCTCTCTCTCTATCCCTGTCACTCCTGGTTTCACTTCCTGTTTATGCTATCATCTTCTCTTTGGATTCAGTTAGGTCAGTCCCTCCCCACATACTTTGATTTTATTTGTGTTATTGTTTATTTTTGTTTTGACTTTATTTTACCTCTCTTTGATTTTATTGCATTTATTTACATTTGTTTAGCATGAATGTACCAATTCAGCTAAAGTGATTTTTATTAAATCTGAGATTTAATTAAATCAATTTGTTTATTTACTTTACCTTTTAGTTTCCTACAGCTATTAGGACCTTTTCGTTTTACTTTTATCTTATTTTAATTTTACCATCACCATCTTCAGTCTATTGCAACATCACCCACAAGTGACACTTGCTTAGCCATATCTCATAGCAAAAAAAAAACTAAATAGGTAAAATCTTCCTTCTTCCTTTTCTTTTTTGATTTCATCTTATTTTATTTCAGTTTTGTCATAGTGCCCAAACCCGTGAACCATCAGTGCTTTGAGTAATAGTTTGACCACATGTATAGCCCGGTCATCAGCTGACCCCTGCTTACAGCCCCCTCAACAAAGTTACTCAAACTGGCTCTTTGTGTTCACGAACACAAAAACATAGCACCCTACCTCACTAGCTGCCTCTCACCAGCTATTCATACCTTGCATGGCCTACACAGCCGTTCCCCATAGAGATAGCTTAACACCTCTGTACGTACTTGCATTTGCCTTGTGCCTCTCTCTCTCTCTGGTGTTCCCACAAGTGTGCCAGTATGTCGCAGACATTCCACAGACATTCAGCCCTGCCAGCTCACCAGGACCACCTGGAAATCCAGCAGACCACTGTAATGGACATCCTTCAGCTCAAAGCAGCCAACGACCTGCAATGGCAGAGAAAGGAACAGCGAGACTGCGACACAAGTGGACACCTGACACCCAGCCTGAACCACCAGGACCTGACCAGCATCATCCTCTCCTCGGCCCACACCCTCAAGGGCCTCAGACAGGAGGTAAATGAGCTGAAACTGCAAGTCACAGAGTTCTACAGAGAACTGACACCTGCTCAACGAGAGAAAGCACAGAACGGATGCAAAGAACCTCAAAGAATGGTGCAACAGAAGGAAATCACCAGTCTTCAAGAGGCTCTAACAGCTGCTGGACACCAAGCGCAGCTGGAAAAGACATCAGACAGGACTTGGAAAGAGAACTGTTTCACACAAAGTCACTGTTAAAAACAGCATATGTGGAACTAAACGAGAGAGACACCAGATCTAAGGCCTTAGAAGGCCATCTGCATGCAGCCAGAGCTGAAGTCCAAACCCTGACTCAGCAATTCTGCAACAGTAAAGAGGAGCTTAACATGGCTCAGA
>NW_015505525.1:487892-497525 GCF_001515645.1 Sinocyclocheilus grahami
GTCGCCAGCAGTGCAAGCCCTCCACGCCTGTGCACAGCTACGAAAGGGGGGAAAGGGAGCCAAAGCCTTCTGCTTGACACTTCACAAGTCAGCTCCCTGAAAACCTCTGCAGCTGCTGAAGGAAAAAGTTTAATTCAGGCGAACCAAAAGAATGCCTGTGAATGCCACCTGCAAGCAGCCCAAGCTGAAATCCAAGTCCTTGCTCAGCACCGAGACAACTACAAACACCAATCGGGTAAAGTCAAATGAAGCTAAGGTGAATTCAATGTCACAAATGAACTGAAATATGCTTGCAGACCACAAGGTGAACAGGCAGGGAAAATGCGACACAGAATCTCCCCTGGCAAGCAGGTCCAGGCCCCCTCAGCCAAGAGTCCGAACCTGCGAGGAGGGGGGCGAGAGCCCACCTAGGGGGTATGGGGCAGGGACCCTTCCAGAGGACCACTGCAGACACACACACCGTGTGGCCCCACAGACCCCAACGAGCTGCCAGAGACAATACATCTGGCAACCTAAATACTGCAGAGATCTTGAGGACAACAAATGAACTGATCCTGAGAGTGGTCTCACCAGCAGCTTAAACAAGCCATCATAAAGGAATTCTCAGACCCAGAGTCTGAACAGGGACTGATCGCTGCTGATTCTGAACTTCACAACTCAGAATCCAAAGCGGGCACCAGAAGGCACCCAGCATTGCCACAATGCAAGGCCCTTCTACAGAAAGCCACTAGCCAGCAGAGGACAGAGCCGTTACCATGGCAACAGACCCAAGTCCCAGACCAACCACTGGGAGAAGCCATGGAAAAGGGCATCCTCATCCTGCAAACACCACGGAATGTCCAATAGCAGTCCACCACAACATCCTCATCCACACCCTTCACACAGGTGCCGAACGGAGGCTACACAAGGACAGCTGGACACGCCTACTTCTGAGTTACAGGAGCTGCTGACACTTGCAAAAGAGCTCCTTGAACAAAACTCAACTAAGGAGTACTGAGAAGGACAAACTTCTGACTCCTTGCCTGACGCAACACAGCATCAGACCCCTGCAAGGGAGGAGCATCCCTTGAAATCAGTCGACACCCCAGAAGCAGCCAGACAACTTTGGATGGAGCAACGGGGCCACATGCCCTACAGCGAAACCTCTACTAACACAACTCAGGCACACTCAAGTCGGTGCCGCCACAAGAGCAAAGCGACACCATTAACATCATATTTCTAGTGATGTTCAAGCAAAACTGAGAGCTAGCAACCACCTGCTGCTCTCCTGCCATCATCACTAGGTCAGCCTGAAACTCTCTGCACACTACAAAATCTCCATAACAATTCCTTGCAATCCCTGGAACCACCTGCACTCTCACCAGTGAAAGTCTAACCCGGCTTTTCCATATCGCGGATACCACAGATAGCCTACTGGCTAACAACATCGACAAACAACCAGGCAGAATAGGCCTCTGATTCCATGGCAACCAATGCTGATATAACTGGTTTTATTGCTCAAAGGAATGCGGGTAGAGAAATTCACTACATTTTCCATAGGAAAGACACGATGCACAGTAAAAATGGACTCTTCTCTAATTAATTCATAGGAAAACCTTTCTTTGAATGAACACACATATCCTTCAGGTCATTGTGTATGTTGTTACTGTCCTTGTATATTGTCTTCTATATTGTATACTGTTTTATGCAGGCTTATGATGGAACCACTCGTTCCTGTCATCTTACCTATATGTAATCATACCATGTTTAGCATATATGAATTTGTCTTCTGATGATCTAAACGAGAGTGTATATTATATGTTGGTACATAGGCAATATATTAGTGTTCTGAGAATCTTTAGTAATTTTGATTCAAGTTCCATATACAAATTACCATGCTTTCACACAAAGGGTCATACAACTCCCCAGTATTTCCAAACTCCCACTTGGAATTTCAGCCTTTCTCATTGGACAAGCCCATCTTGAGAGGCTTAGTCTTATTAATTGATATATTAAGTATCAGTTACACCTTTTTACAAAGGTGTGTTTGAACTAAGAATCTGACGTATCCCTCAGGTGTAGATCTGCTGAATATGCAAATGGTTCCATAAATTTCATTCCTTATGTCTCTTTTCTGTACTGAGTTAAGCGTTAACCCTTTCCTAAACCAACTGTATGTGTGTGTGTGTATGTGTATGTTAGACCAGTTTATGTGTTTATGTAGTATGTTAGACTAGTTTAAGTGTTTATGTAGTTAATAAAACCTTACTTGTATCACACTTGACGTGGTTCATTGTTTGCTTATAACTGGAGTCACTTAATCATGCAGATTTATGCTACAAGCTTTTGTAGAATTGTACAGTAAGAAAGTTATTTCCCTTAACCAGGAAATTAACGTTCTTGGAATTGACAAGACAGTTGACCCTGAGAGGTCAGCTAAATATCTACAGCGGATCAAAAATATTCATAATTAATTATAACTAGTTATGGTTAATTATTCATATTTCCCATGAGCTGATTCGTTACAATTAAGTATAATTTGCACCTTTTTACAGAGGTTTGTTTGAACTAAGAAACTGATAATTCCTTCAGGCTGTAGATCTGCTGTATATCCAATGATACCATAGCTTCATATTTTTATTTCTCTTCTTTTTACTGCCTAAGCTTTAAATCCTTTTCCTATACCAACTGTATGCGTGTGTGTGTGTGTGGGTGTATGTGTATGTTAGACTAGTTTAAGTGTTTATGTAGTTAATAAAGTCTTACTTGTATCACACTTGAGGTTGTTCATTGTTTGCTCATAACCGCAGTCCTTAATCATGCAGATTTTTGCTACATGCTTTGTGTATTATTGTACAGTAAGAAAGTTATTTCCCTTAACAAGGACATTAACGTTCTTAGAATTGACAGACAGTTGACCCTGAGAGGTCAAGTAAATACTTAGAGTGGATCTAAATATTTATAATTAATTATAACTAGTTATGATTAATTATTCCTATTTCCCCTTTGAGCTGATTCGCTACAGAAATGAACTGTTTCATGCTGAGTTTTACATTTTCAACAAATTTGAATTGCTATTGATATATTTTATTTCTCACTACCTACCAGTATTAGAAGTATTCTCCTTTTGAAAGACCCCCAAGGGCAAACATGCTTTGGCATCAGGAATTATTCCTTGACTCAATGGTTCTTAACTGGTGGGTCACATCTGTTCTAACAAAGCACAAGGGGGAAAAAATTAGGCTAAATGCAAACAATAAATGTCAACTAAAAATAAATGCACAAAGTTAAACATAGCTGCTCATCAAAGGTTGTGCATCTAATTAGACTCTATGGTCAGTGGTCCTCAATTCTGGAGAATGTCTCCCATATTGAGCACATCTCAATTTATATTACAGCTTATTAGTAGATGTTCCAAGACCTGAAATGGCTGAACATGCCTACTTCTGTACTTTGTAGTATGTGAAAAGCAAATATAGTATGTTCTTAGTATGCACTTCATATTAAAATATTACTACACATACTTCATGAATGATCAAAAGTTTGGGGTCAGTAAGGTTTTTAAAATTATTTTAGAAAAACAAATTCCTTATTATTATCAATGTTGAAAAGTTGTGTGGCCTAACATTTTTGTTGAAACTGTGATGCATTTTCCAGGATTCTTTGAGCAATGAATAAGTTCAAAAGAACAGCATTTATTTATAACAGATTTTTTTTGTAACAATGTAAAAGTCTTTACTGTACTAAACCATGCCAAAAAAAGGGGCGTTTAAAGGACCTTTATATACATTTTCACACTGTTTTTTCCCCTTCTTTTTTCTTTCAAAATGTTGGCATAGCTATACTAAACCCATTTGTCAGGAGTCAGGACAGATCATATTCTAAAAAATGGGTTTTCAAACTTTTTGTGATGCCAAAATCAAATGATGCTTTTTGTGATGCCAATGCTCTTAAATAAATCTTAAACAGGGTGTCTACAGATAAAAACAAGGTAAGACCTATTTAATACCACCTTATATGAAATGTAATAATTTATTATATACATGTGTAATGGTACTCTCATGAATGGCGTTGGACGGTAACGCAGAGGAGAATAATTGTTGAATAAAGTCATTATTCTTGTATTCTTTGCGCACAAAATGTATTCTCGTAGCTTCGTAAAATTGCAGACTATTTTAATGATGTCCTTACTAACTTTCTGGGCCTGGGAACATTCCAGTTGCATTGCTGTCCATGGAGGGTCAGAAAGCTCTCAGATTTAATTAAAAATATCTTAATTTGTATTCCTAAGATGAAAGAACGTCTTACGGGTTTGCAACGACATGAGGGTGAGTAAGTAATGACAGAATTATTCAGAATTTTCATTTTTGGGTGAACTAAACCTTTAAGACCCATCGAATATGAATTTAAGAAAATGTATTACTTTTTATGGCCTTTTATTTGGAAAACTTTATTTAAGACATTTTATGAATTTTCAAGGACCTACGGCCAACTTGTTAAAATTTTTAATCTCTTTTTTTTTGCTTCACACATCCCCTCACCACAACCCCTTGGGGCCCCCAGACCCTTTCTAGAAATCCACTGGTGTAAGAGACCCTTCTTTGTCACAACTCAATGTGTAATTTCTGCATTTTGCCTTTGTACAGCAGTATTTTGTGTCACATTCTGTCTTTTGCACCTAGAAGATTGTTCAAAATGTCCTGTAGGAGATGTCCGGGTAAACCTTTGTGTTGTGGTAAAGCTTGGTTTGTGTGGTTAGAGAGGAGCAGTGAGGCCAGAATTCACTCCCATTTCAGAGTGCCATGCTACTGTGCCACTACAAACAGGCAATTATTGCCTCAGTCAAGCCCACCTTAACAACCCATCAAAGCTTCCAGGGGGAAAAAAATTGCCAGTCGCTTGAAGAATTACGATTTATTTTGCAAAGCTGTGACAAAAATAAATTGCGGAATAAATTCTGGGGAAGAGAGATGCCTCTCTCTCTTTCCGTTGCTCTAAATCTCTTCCTCTCTCTCCATCCATCTCTGTTCTGACACTCAGGGCTGCAGGGTTTAAACTGATATAGTATAGGAGATGTAATGAAAATAATATACATTGATTTTGCTGAGAAACTTATAGCAGTTAATTTGCATTTTTAAACAGTATGCTGTATCATACATTTGGATTTGGCAAAAGCGAACAAAGGAAATCCCTTTCCCTCTGGACAACTTAGCTGCTCTATCACAAAGTCCTACACTTGTCTACACTCAAAGCGACCAGTGATGCATGTCATGTCAGAATGTTCACTAACACGGACCAATAAACGGCAACTTCAGCAACAGTAAAATAGGTTTAAATTCTTCTTTAATTGGCATCCTTCTTTAAAAATGGTGTCTAAATATTGGTATTGCTACAATTGCAGAATGAAAAGATCTAAATTAATCTAGAGACATGGAATAGAAATGTATTCAAAAATGCATATGTGGAAAAGTTGCCACACATATTGGGGTAAAATTTGACTATTAAAAATTAAATTTATTACCGCTTAGATATGATGGTCTAGATCATTTGTAATAACTGAATTTTGGTTGTATGGTAATGTAATATGTAGAAATTATATGTATTTGTATTTATTTGTTATTTAAATACAAATTAGTAGACTAGAAACACATCACAAGCTAGATTTGATGTAACAGTGAGACGTTTTTGAATTATATAACAAATAAAATTAATCGCAAATGGAAGCTGAAGTAAATAATGTACCTGGAACAGTTCTGCATCACGCCAAAAATAGAAATGGGGTGTCTGAAGCAACAAAATCTCCCAGTGTAGTCTGCTTTATTGGTTATAATGTGCAAAATTTAGTTTTGGTTTAGCTCTCACGTCTGTCTGCTCCCAATGCATTGTGGATCTATAACCTGACAAGACATTTTTGTATATACTGTATGTGTCCATTACCCACTGCTTTAACACATTTAACACCAAACTACTAACACAGGCCTATTAGAAGGGGACCTGAGACCCATGGATGACTCACTAAATCGGTTTCAGACACACACACACACACTGAAAATCTTCCTGCCCACGCTTATTGATTAAAACACTTGCTGTAGTTCAGTACGAGAGAAAGAGGGAACATTATCCTAATTTGGTATTCAGTTAAAGTTAAACATGATCTCGCTAAATGCCTCTAATTATTTCTGCTCTAATAGGGTAGAGTTTGGAGAGATGAGCCTGTTTAGAGTGTGTAGGTTAAGAAAGACAACCACACACACACAAAAAATTTGAAAAACTTTACATGTACTTTGACAGCTATAAATGAGGAATTTTAAAGAGTTTGTTCACCCAAAAATGAAGATTAGACTGTTTTACTCACCCTCGAAGCATCCTAAGTGTATATGACTTTCTTCTTTCAGACGAATCCAGTCGGAATTATATCAAAAATAGTCCTGGCTATTCCAAGTGTTATCATTGCAGTCAGCGGGTGTTGCAGTTGAACAGTCCACAAGTCGTCAAATAAAGCGCGCATCAATAATAAAACGTGCCTCACACAGCTCCGGGGGGTGAATAAAGGCCTCCTGTAGGGAATCCATGCATTCCTGTAAGAAAAATATCCATATTTCAAATGTAATAAACACTTCCAATGGGGGCAAATGCAAACAGGAGCAGAGTTTTCATTGACAGAAACTTCAGCTCAACCGTCTGCAAAGGCTCAACTGGGCCCTGCTGTAGTGCTGTGAGCACTCTAGCCAGGTCCCAAGAGGGTATAGAGGGGGGCCGTAGAGGATTTACCTTCTCGCCCCCTTAAGGAACCTGATGACCAGGTCATGTTTCCCCAGCGACTTCCCTTCTACGGGGTCGTGGTTAGCAGCAATTGCAGCGAAATAGACTTTGAGGGTGGAGGGAGACAGCCTTCGCTCCAACCCTTGCTGCAAAAAAGAACAGCACGACTCTGATCGGACATCTTCGGGGGTCTTCTCGGTGAGAAGGACACCACTCAACAAACAGGTTCCACTTCAGAGCGTAAGCGTGTCTCATAGATGGTGCTCTCGCTGAAGTGATGGTGTCACTACCTCTTGGGGTAGGTCACTTAGAACCTCCGCGTCCCGTCCAGGGTCCAGACATGTAGTTTCCAGAGGTCTGGACGCGGGTGCCAAGGGGTGCCCCATCTAGATCTCCTCAGAGGAATCGGCCAAGGAGGGGCTGTCGCGAGGAGCATTAGTTCTGGGAACCAGGTCCAGGTAGGCCAATAGGATGCCACCAACAGAACCTGCTCCTCGTCCTCCCTGACCTTGCACAGTATCTGTGCAAGAAGGCTCATTGGTGGAAATGCAGATTTTCACGAAGGTCCCGCGGCCAGCTGTGTGCCAGTGCGTCCATGTGGAGTGTTCCCTCGGTCAGGGAGAAGAACAACTGGCAGTGAGAGGTTTCGGGAGAGGCAAACAGGTCTACCTGAGTGACTCCGAAACGTCTCCAAACCAGCTGGACCGTCTGGGGATGGAGTCGCCATTCTCCCGGGAGTGCAGCTAGAGATATCTCATCGGCTGCCCAGTCGAACAGCATAGGAATGTGAATAGCACGAAGTGACTTCAGATGCTTCTGACTCCAGAGGAGGAGGTGGTTGGCGAGTTGCGACATGCGACGGGAGCGCAGACCACCTTGTCGGTAGATGTACGCAGTGGTCGCCGCGTAAACCACAGTATGTCTGAAGACCTGTTCTAGGGGCACTCCTACCCGGAGAAATGCAAAGTCTGACCACGGGGTGAAGGTTTGGCAGCAGGCTGGTGTAACTTGGACCCGGTGAGTGCCGCGTTGCCACGCCCACCATGGGACTCGGCCATGGAGCCTGTGCTGAAGCGGTCTCATATGAAGCAGCCCCAGTGGCGTGACTGCCACCGTAGCTGCCATTTGCCTCAGGAGCCTCTGAAATTGTTTCAGTGGGACCACCACCCTGCTCTTGAATGTATTCAAGCAGTTCAACACCGACTGAGCACGTTCCTGCGTGAGGCATCCTGTCTGTTCGACCGAGTCCAACTCCATACCGAGAAAAGAGATCCTTTGCGTTGGAGAGAGTTTGCTCTTTTCCCAGTTGACCCGAAGGCCCAACAAGCTGAGAGCACCAAATCCCTGTGTTCGCACTATTAATCCTGAGACTGAGCGAGTACGAGCCAGTCGTCGAGGTAGTTGAGACTGCGAATGCCCTGTTCTCTCAGGGGAACAAGGGGTACCTCCGCAACTTACATCAAGACACGGGGCAACAGGGACAGCCGGAGGGCAGGACCTCGTACTGATATGCTTGTCCTTCGGCCGCAAACCACAGCAATGGTCTGTGGTGCGGAAGGGTCGACACATGAAGTACGCGTCCTTCAGGTCAACCGCTGCAAATCAATCTCGGGGACGGATGCACCCGAAGATGCGTTCCTGCGTCAACATCTTGAACGGTAAACGGTGAAGGGCCCGGTTCAAGACACTGTTCCAGAACAGTTTAACCCAAATATCCAGATGTGTGCACCACATTTTATGGAGAACTGTTTACTGATCCTGGGAGAGTAACGTTAGACTAAAATGTCAGCAGTTCTGACTCACAGTCTGTAAGTAAGTTTTTATTTAAATGATTTGCCACTGATGATTCAAACGCGAGTTTTGGGCAGTAGAGTAGCACTTGTTGTTTGTCATTTCTCTGATCACAAATGCAGACAGAGTTTTATGTTTACGCGGCGTGATGCAACGCAATGCGTAAAAAGACAATATAAGTCATTATAATCCGTAATGGTGAATTGAATCGCGTAGCCGAGTCTGATGGTTCTTATGAGCCAGCGAGACGGCCTGGGGAGTGCTAACCAGGCCCCAGCGACCGAACAAGCAGGACTAGGGGAACCACCAACGTACCCGCAGTGGGGCAGCGAAGTGGAACACAGGGACCCAACCCGGGAGGCAGTGCGTCCCAGCGTGGGGTCTGAGTGCGCGGCGCGCCACTTACCTGGCTCCACAGCTGGGCAGGGGGCTCGTGAGGAGGCGTAGCGTCCCTGAACCTAACCCTGCTGCCCACCGGCGAAAGGAGAGGGGGACGGCCGTGTGGAGACTGGGTCTCGTGCACCGCCATCCTCGCCCTCTTGGGACCTGGAGACAAAGGAAACTGCTCTTATCTTGAAGTTTTGGGTAGCCAGTGGCAGAACAGAACAAAACGGGAACAAAGGATTCCCCCCCGGCCCTCCTCAGGGGGAAGGACTGGTGCGGTCACCATCTCCTGAAGAGCAGGATCCAAGAACTCCGGGTCGCCCGTCCCAGGGATGCCACCTGCCCTGGCGCCTCACGGGCTTGGCAGGGGCGGAGGAGGGCTGCGCCGGTTTCCTGCGGCCAGCTCCACGCTGCGGCCGTTGTGAAGGCTGCTGCTGAGGCGCGCCGGAGCGGAGGTGGAGGCCGCAGGAGGGTACCCTCGGCGACGAGCAGACAGAGGGGCTGCAGCCGGCGGTGGGGCGACAGCCGCAGACCACCAGGGCAGGATGTGTCGAAACGCCTCCGTCTGCTTCTGCGCGGCAGAGAACTGTTGGGCAAAGCCCTCCACCGCTTCGCCGAATAGGCCGGCCTGGGAGATCGGGGAGTCCAGGAAGCGATGCTTGTCGGCCTCCCTCATATCCACCAAGGTCAGCCATAGGTGGCGCTCCTGGACCACCA
>NW_015505525.1:497736-498061 GCF_001515645.1 Sinocyclocheilus grahami
GTCCTTCGCCAGCAGGACCGCGATCTCTGCACGCAAGACAGGAGCATCCCTGACCAGCACAGAGGTGAACCGAATGCCCTTGAACGAATGCCTCGGGAGGGCGCCGGGTGAATTGAATCGCGTAGCCGAGTCTGATGGTTCTTATGAGCCAGCGAGACGGCCTGGGGAGTGCTAACCAGGCCCCAGCGACCGAACAAGCAGGACTAGGGGAACCACCAACGTACCCGCAGTGGGGCAGCGAAGTGGAACACAGGGACCCAACCCGGGAGGCAGTGCGTCCCAGCGTGGGGTCTGAGTGCGCGGCGCGCCACTTACCTGGCTCCAC
>NW_015505525.1:499077-499955 GCF_001515645.1 Sinocyclocheilus grahami
GGAAGCGGCCTGTCCAGCAGCACTGTAAGCCTTAGCCGTCAGAGCGGACGAGAACTTACAGGCCCTGGACGGAAGGCGCGGACTACCCCTCCAGGCGGCAGCGCCTTGTGGGCAGCGCTGCATGGCAATAGCGACCGGGGGGATGTCCACATACCATTGGGCCGCCCCACCGTCGAGGGTGGTGAGGACGGAGGAGGCACCAAGTCTGTTTTGGGCAGAAAAAGGTGCCTTCCAAAACTTAGTAACCTCCTCATGCACTTCCGGGAAGAATGGAACCGGAGGCAGCAGCCGACGACCGGCTTGCGCCCCCAGGAACCAATTGTCCAGCCTCGAGCGTTCGGGAGAAGGAGGAGGCCTCCAGTGCAGCCCGACGCTCTCGGCGGCCCGGGAAAGCATAGCGATCAGCTCTGGATCTGACCCGGGCAACGCCACTCTTCCTGACGGAGGCAGCGCATGAACATCCTGTCATCTGCCTGCACTCCACACGCCCTGTCCGAGGAACCAGCAAACTCGTCCGGGAACCCCAGGCGGTGGGATGCGCTAGAGGAATGAGAGGCCCGCAGAGACGTACTCGACGGGGAAGCTCTCACCGTGATCCTCAGGTCTCCCTGACCATGAACCGAAGTAGCCCTCTAAGAACTGGAGGAGCTAGAGCGGGGCATGGCAAGGGGGATACCCCCCCTTTAATGAAGAGGTATCTAGACCGCAACGTCGCGATGGTCATGTTCCCGCACTGAGAACATGACTCATCCATGAGCGCTGCTTCAGCGTGCTGTAAGCCCAAGCACGAGACACAGCGATCATGATCGTCAGATGAAGCCAGGAAGCGACCACATCCAGAAACGCACGAGCGGGAAGCCATCTTTAAAAAGACGCCC
>NW_015505525.1:500333-502291 GCF_001515645.1 Sinocyclocheilus grahami
GATTGGGCTCTCGGGCGAGATCCCAATTCGTCAGTCACGACTGACGTAACATAGAACGTGACTGACTGAAAGGGAACTATAAGTAACTAACCATTCTTTTTAATAAAATTTTTTTTTTCATTTTTGACTAACAAAAACCTAGATTAGTCGAGTAACTCGATTATTAGTGACTAGCAGAAATTAGTGCAACCTCTATTACCAGCTGGAGCAAACTTTCTGGAAAGTCCGCTTTAGCAATATGCTTTGAACTCCTGAAACAAACTCCAAATTAACTTTGTTTTGGTCTGATTTTGCTGGAAATTACATCACACCAGTTTATTATTTGCTCTTGCTTGGAGTATCATGACCTTTAAATTTCTTCCATTTCTAAAGGCCTTTTTTATTTTTAAATAGGCATTCTGTGTTAAATGTTTTATGTATTTTAATTAATACATTTTTTGTCTCTGTTTCTCTTTAACGGATCTTTGATTCTGAAGGCTTTCTAGAATTTTAAGATTCCTTCTTGAGTGTTTCTAATAATCTACTCTGGTTGACACACTGTTGTCTATGTCTTCTCTTTCTTTACCCTTTCTTTTTCAGTGATCTCCTAACGCAACACAAATCAGAGTCATGGTTCAGGAATGAGACCTTTCAGAAATTCCATGTGAAGGAAGATGCATTTTCAAACCACTATAATAAAAATATATACTTTAAGTGTGCACTACAGTTCATGACAGCTTATTTTATCAAAATGTGGCTTCACAAAAAAGGAATTAAAATCACAGGAATTTAATCTATAACTGACATTTTTGTTAGGATGGATGTGTATGTATATGCACAAGGGAGAGATATTCAGTTTGATAAAAGCATTCCAACTGTTTTTATTTGTTTATTCATTTATTTATTTAAAATATGCTTCAACATTCTTTCTTCTCATAAAAATTCATGCTCATTTATCAAGTGTACTCTGACCTGGAGCACCTTAGCAATTCAGACACATATTAAGCGTCCAGTTTAAAGGACAGCTTCGAGCCTTTTCTTCCCTTCTTTCAGAAATTGTGATTTTACCCCGAGAGCATACTGGCAGTGAATTCATCTCTCAGACCTTTTCACATAGCTCAATTGCTCAGATAATGGCCCACACTGCATTAGCATACTGAAGTTACTGAAGGCACCGTCTAAATGAACTTTTGAACTCTACTACAAATACACTCATGTCTGTTTCGCATACTGTAGACAAACTGACAAACACACCATCTCACGTGCTTTAACCCCTGAACTGCACATCTAGACAGCGTTAGTCTAAATGCACTCTCAGCTAGCATAAATGTACTTAGGCATCTTACTATAAATGCACTTTGGAACTCACTCTCGATGCATTTACCCTCAAATGCACTAATGTCCTTATATTGGGAGTAAAGACACTATGAGTAAAATATGGGGAATGACTGTCAAATAACAATTACTGCATTAATAAAGCTAAGAATTATACTAATAGTGACTTGACTCACTCTGGCAGAAGCTAAATGATTCATAGTCTTAAATGCCCTGTGGCATAAATATCACATTAATTGCTGCAGCGTTCTAATGTGTGTGTGTGTGACTGTTACGGTGACTGAGATCTCACACTCGACCTTACATGCCCATTAGCTGTATGCTAAATGCTTTAATTGTTTAGTAATGAGAGACTCTGACAATATACGTGTGTGTATGTGTGTGTGTGTGTGTGTGTGTGTATGTGTGTGTGTGTGTGTGTGTGTGTGGGTATGTGTGTGTGTGTGTGTGTGTGTGTGTGTGTGTGTGTGTGTGTGTGTGTGTGTGTGCGTGTGTTTGCAGTGAAGGTACTCAGCTATAAACTGACTGGGCTTATGTTACCATGGAGAGAGCTTTAGTGTTACAAATATATATATATATATATATATATATATATATATATATATATATATATATATATATATATTTTTTTTTTTTTTTTTTTT
>NW_015505525.1:502399-528455 GCF_001515645.1 Sinocyclocheilus grahami
TTTTTTTTAAACAAACCAGAATATCTCAAAATGCACATGATTTATGTTGCATTATGAGTTATGACTAATAGGCCTAACCAGGTCAAAAATAAAAATAGTTTTCTCTCGTATTCACACACAATGACAAAAATAACAAGAGAAATGTCATCAAGATGAAACTGAGGTGGATAAACAGTAAACAGCAGTACAATCACCACAGTAAAAAACTTAATAATTACAATTCACAGCAATCTCACCCTTTGAAGACTGTTGTGTTCTGGGCAGCAGTTGTAGATAGGATAGCTATGGTATTTAAGATAGCAGAAAATATGGGCATGTGCAACTTTACCTATAATAGTCTTGTTACTTTCTGATGTTGTACTGTAAGACAGATCAAGTCATGTAAATGTTATGTTTCATTGTGAGTGACATACATATGCACTCATAAAATTACTCATAAATAACAAATAGCAGTGCCTATTAAGTACTCCTCAATCCACTCACACATTTCCCAGTTGAAAGACATTAAATTACCTGCTGCTCTGGTTAATAATCCAAATTAATAAATGCATTAATTTGGTCCCATTTACACCTGGCATTAACACATGGATTTCAGTACAGAAAGCTGGCACCGTGTACTGTAGCTTCCAAATAACCTTAGATTTGAATCTTGTGATAAATGACAGTTTTAATAAAACAATAATAGTTATTTTAGTCAAGCTGCAGTGTCACTTCATGTTGCATGCTGAATATGTTCAGTGAAGTCTTGTGCACACATGCGCTTTTAGCACAAAGATTGATTGATAAGTGAGTAGGCAGTGATTGTCTGTTCCGGACACCATCATGATCAGCATACACTCAAAATGTATAAAAATACTATTTTCTTTAATAGAAAAGGGATTGGGGGAGGGGTTTTAATAGAAGCTGCAAGTGGGGCCTTTGAGTGACTTTTTTGTGTTTCTCTATGTCACATGAGCAAACACACACATATATAATATAAAACACAACTCGCTCACACAAACACACACACGTCTGGTTTGCTATCCTTGTGGGGACTCTCCATAGGCATAATGGTTTTTCTACTGTACAGACCTTATATTCTATTGCCCTACACCAACCCTACTCCTAAACCTACCCCTCACAGGAAACTTTTTTAGATTTTCAAAAAACTTCATTCTGTGTGATTTATTAGCTTGCTTACCCGTGGGGACCTCAATTTAGGTCCCCACCGTGACGTGAGTCCCCATGAGTCTGTGTGTATTCAGGTTTAAGTCCCCACCAGAATAGAAAAACAGTTACACACACACACACATTTCTGAAACGTTAACTCATCACTGCACGCTTTGGTTTTGATGTTGTTAATGGAAAGACTGAAAATATAACAAAAGTAATTACAGTTCTTACAAAAATACACACACAGAGACTGTGTGATTGCTGTTGTGCTGGTTTCATTTAGGGGTGTTATCCATTGCAGCTCTTTGATGAACGTGATCTGAAATGTAACAGGATAAAGTCGCTGCCACCACATACACCAAGACTGACCCCCAAATATTTTGACATTTACAGGCTCGAGAAAACAAAATGGCTACCTCAACTCCATCATAAAATATGTTTGATGGGAAGGGGGGAACAGATCATATGTAGCATGTTCATCGTGAGCCCCTCATTAATGGTGAACATGGTCATAAAATTTCTGAAACGTTAACTCATCACTGCATGCTTTGGTTTTGATGTTGTTAATGGAAAGACTGAAAATATAACAAAAGTAATTACAGTTCTTACAAAAATACACACACAGAGACTGTGTGATTGCTGTTGTGCTGGTTTCATTTAGGGGTGTTATCCATTGCAGCTCTTTGATGAACGTGATCTGAAATGTAACAGGATAAAGTCGCTGCCACCACATACACCAAGACTGACCCCCAAATATTTTGACATTTACAGGCTCGAGAAAACAAAATGGCTACCTCAACTCCATCATAAAATATGTTTGATGGGAAGGGGGGAACAGATCATATGTAGCATGTTCATCGTGAGCCCCTCATTAATGGTGAACATGGTCATAAAATAGTGCTTAAAATGACCTCAGTTCATGACATTTGAACAAACTGAGGCATTAAGAGCAGAATGTGGGAACACTGGTAAAAGCTTTGCAAGTGTGTGCGCACATGTTTTTCCAACCAAAAGTAATTTCTGACCACACATTAACACAGATAATGATGGAAATGTTTAATAAAAACTAACAAGTGAACTCTTCTGTCTGTGAAGTATTAAGAGCAAGCTGTGTCTGTGATGGTAAACTGAGTGATGTCCTTGCCGTGTGCTCTAGAGATTGCTAAAAGTGCTCTTATTTTAGACAAGACTGATCTCTGAAGACCCATCGGACTGCTATATGAAACCCTGCTAATGGATAACACATTGTCAGCCTGAGTGAGTGTGTGTGAGTGTAAGGAGGGCAGATACATCCATATCTGTGTGCTTGTACTCAGCAGCCTGATCAAAACTGAGCTCATTTCTCTCTAGCTTACACTATATTTTCCAACGAGTGAGTCGGTTGGCATATTCATGTTCTGAATAGCTGAAGTTTAAGTATAGATGGTTACAAATTCTCATAAGGTTGATGATTCACTCTATTTCTCTGGGTAGCAATGTGTGCAGTAATCTGCATATACAGCGAATAAATGCTTATTTTCCAAAAATAAAATTCCTCACCCTGTGCCAGTGACTCCAGGAACTTTCCCGTTTTTGCCATGAACACATTTAGCCAAGCACTGTACAGTGTTGTACTGAAGTTCTCTCACTTTTTAAATTGTTGTTACTCTGAAATGACTTGTAGGCTCATTTTTTGTGTTTATGTGATTTAAAGGTTGCTTGGCAATACACACTGTAGTGTCATTAGGACTAATAGCTCACTTAAAAAGCTAAATTAATTCAGAGCATGAGCTACGAGGAATGTGATTTTATTTAACACCACAGTATACATTCCTCAGAGTGCACAGGTCCTAATAAGAGAACAAAACAACACTTGCTAACAAATTACAGTGGATTCAAGTCATAGGTACGGTAATTATTAGTGAAAAATATGAGGTTGTTCTGGTGAGTTAATTGGACCGATTCATAAAGAGATAGTTCACCTCAAAATGAAAATGTTCCACATACCTTCACGAATCTACACGCCTATTTTTATTTTCAGATGGAACATAAAACTAATGATTTAGCAGAATGTTCTCCATACAATGAAAGAGATTCAGCTCTAGGGCTATCGGTCCAAAAACCACCATAAAAATAGCCCATTAAACTTAGAATCTTAGTCTTACAATAACTTTGTGTGAGGAACAGGCAAATTAAATCATTATTTATGATAGATGTAAGGCACCCAAACTTTTCGTGCTAGAACCCACCTAAAGATGTATAATCTTTATAATACGTAGAAAGAATAATGAGACCAAAATAAATAACCATGCAAAATAACCATGAGCAAAAACTTGATGGTGAGGTATATCTCAGAATATATTTTTTTCTTTCGTGATGGCACTGACAGCTTCAAGTAATTCACTGAAGAATATGTCAGAAAGACTGATTCAAACTCATAGGTTTTATTAGCATTTTAAATGTTTCATTAAAAGAGCACATCATGCTGAAAAGTGGTGCAAGAAACACCAACACACTTGTAGTAAATCCTGTCAAAAATATGCAAATACAAGTGCCCACCAATAAACCTTTTAATTAAATTTGAGAAATTAAATTTTTCATTTTTATTTTTCATCTCTGACATTTTGCAACCCAAAGATTTTGTTGCTTTACTATTTTTTTTTTTACATTAATTCTACTTATTTAATTTTTCTAGATGTATATTATGTTTTTATTTAATAATACTTTTACTTCTTTATCTTTATTTTCTTGTGTCTATGTATTTATATGTATATAAGTACCTACAGCTTCTGAAAATTATACCCAATTCCTTGTGCTTTTGTGCACACTTGGAGAATAATGCACATTATGATTCTGATTTTTAGAGCTTGACAGATCCAGTTCACAGCTGGGGCATTCTGCTGAAACAAATAAAATAAACATGTTTTGTGTTTCACAAAAGAAAGAAAATCATACAGGTTTTAAACATCATGAAGGCAAGTTGTTAATTTTGGGGAGAACTATTCCAGAAGCTGATGAAGTGCTTTTCAGTTTGACTGAAAACAATAAGTGAGTATAAGTCTTTTGAACCTACTGTGAGGTTAATGTTTTTATATCACAATGGTGCCTTTAACACTGTGATCTGTTCCTTACCAATTTCACACACATTTACATGCAATTAAATCAAAGGAGAATGTTTTCTTTCATTATGTTTAGCTAAAAATACACAAAAAAGACAAAAACTAATCAACATTTTCAAGGAAGCATCTGAGAGATTCCTGTGATAGTGCACTCTTTATAATGCAGGTGTGTGTGCTGGTGTGTGTGAGTGCACTAAAACAGAGATTGGCCATCTGCTGTTGTTATGGTGTTGACTATAGGCCAGGCATGCAAAGCTGTAATTTGCTGATGTCTTAAGACATATGGTGGACATGATAACATTATCTCTGCAGCTGAATTCACAAACCTGGGTGCACAGACATGCACCCAGATGAAGTTCAGCAGCTGTTGTATAAAGAAAATACATGCTCTTTCAAATGTATAAGCTTATACATTTGCAACTGTGTGTCTCATTTCCCTTAAGCACCCCTATATATATATTTCACAACGCCGGTAAACATGTTGCAAAGTGTGAGCTTGTGTGTGTACTATGTGATTTATTGACTCTGATCTGGAGCTGTTGCAATACTGTCCTATATACTACTAATCTGACCCCTCCATAGCAACTTCATGGACAGACCTCATTCGACACTTACTCAGATCAAACATATCCCATAACTATGATATTCATTGCATCTATAATTTATCTGGCCACATGCATGGCAGCCAGTGACAGCCAAGTTGCAGTATGAATAAAAAAATAACATGAAATATTTTTATAACTGAACTAGACTTTGATGTAGCATCTGACACAGTGAAATCAGAGTGAAGTGCTTCATAAAACATAAACATGACGCAATGGGACTGGCATAAACCAATATTTATCTTGCAACCGACACATTAAAAACATGTGCATGAGCAACATCAACAATAACACTACATAAAACGCTCAAACATGCAATCTGCAACAACACGTATTCTAAGCTAGCTGTTTATAAGATTTTCACATGGGAAACATTGAAAAATAGTTTTATATGGCCCATAATTTTAAAGTAAGGCAGTGATAGAAAGAGAGGACAGAGTAACATACTTAAGAATGTGTTTATTGCATTAAGATCCGTTGTTTAGCTCTGTACAACCGAATGGTGTGCTTGGCTGAGAGAGCTTCGCTCGTGTTAGTCTCTTGGGTCCAGGCTCATGTTCTGTTATTGTAGTTGCGAGTATTTACTACAACTTCTGTGTCTAACGATCAATAGACCAAAAAGAAGACGATAATCAATCTCTTTTTTTCCATTTGTAAGAGCGGGTGGAGGAGAGGGCAAACAAGTTCGGGTTTCAACATCCCACACACAGACTCCCATGTGTGTACCCAAACCTGAGATTGGGAGCTCACCGAAATGAATAATGTATTGGCCCTATTGCTGGACAGTGTGTCCTCTCTTCTGGTTGCAATGGATGCTTACATAGGAGAGAGATTTAGTAGCCAAGACTCACTAATGGTAGCAACAATAACATAAATCTAGCCGCAGGCAATCACAGGTTTATAATCAGGCCAACAGCACAATTGTGAATGTGACGTGACTGCTTACATTTCAACAGTTAAATAAATAAGAACTTGCCAATTCCGCCAATAAAAATTGTTCCAAAGGAAGCCAATGCAGAATCAGACCCTGTCTCCAAGCAACACACAATGTATTTAACAAACTGTTTGAGTAAATGATTCAATGACTCGCTCAATCAGCCATTGTGTCTCAGAGCAACATACAGTAGTGGTGTTAATGAATTCATCAGTGTATTAAATGAATAGGTTGAGTAAATGATTCAATGACTCGCTCATAAGACAATCACTTACCCGACAGCCTGTCTGGCAAAATTAGATTGCAATGCAAGTATGTATGTGATTTTTTTTATACTTTCTTGTCCATACCTGGTTTTGAGGCTAAGAAAAGCAATATTTCACCAGAGCACAGTACTACAATAGAGTAGTTTGCCGCTGCTCTTTGAAGATTTATCTTCTATTAATGTATTTTTTCATATCGGATTGCCCTGTTGAACACAATTTAAAAAAGAAGTTAAAATAATGCAGGCTGATTGCTTTAACTACATTATATACCCTCGATTAACAACCTCGGAGCACACAATAGGTCTGCTTTTAAAGGTTTATAAATTGTTCAAAATCAGTTACCCTATGGAGAAAATAAGTAGAATTTTTACTGACATGCTTGGGTGCTTTAATTAGCACTAAAGTGAGTCATGATGTACAGCAGTTGTGTCAAATTCACCCAACCAGATATTCATTAAATTATTTTAATGTTTGAATAATTCATTTTCTTTTTTTTAATAATTTTTATCATGTTAGGTGAACTATCCCTTTAAGATAAGCTGTTGAAGTTAAGACAAACAGCAATGGACAAAAATGGTGGTAATTTACAGGCTCATACTGTGTGCATTTTTATAAACATCAATTTTACAGACAGGAGTGAATGTATGAAGGCTTTACATATTCATTTCTGTCAGCGCTTGACTTCGGAAATCTTGCTGGGGTTTTAATTTCACCTTGACTGCCTGTGTAGGACAAAACAGCCCTCAAAACCCTAGTGGATAGCCATTTTCACAGGAGTATGTGTGTGGTAATGCTAGAACTGTGTGAGTGTGTGTTATTGGCAGGTGAAGGGGCTTGTCTTGCCCCTAGGGTCTCTGACATCTTCATCTTGATATTTCCTAATCTTCAGCTCAAATCCCAGACAAGGACAGAGACAGATTACCTTTAAAACTCACACACACACGCAGACACACACACACACACACTAGTAGGCAACCACAGGGCTTTAAGGGAGCCAGATAAAATTGGTACAAACATTCTTTCCTGTTTCATATTTGGGTACACTGCACACATATAAATGGTTTGACCTGAAATGAATGACATTAAAATGATTTTAAATCTTACCACATCAAGTCAGCTACAATTTTTAAACCGAACTACAGAAAAAAATACTAAATATTTAATATTCTGTGAAATTTGGGTGAAAGGAGAGGTTGTTTTATACCCCTATTAAAATCCAGTCATATTTAGGAATAGGTATGGAGAGTAACTAAATCATAAACCGAATAAATGTTCATATTTTTCAGTTAAAATTTGCATGGATGGTTTAAATGTTGAGAGGAAGAATTAAATTTAAACAGTGCTTAAAAACATATATTTTATTGGTATAATATACTCATATTATAGTTCTAACTGGACATTGCATATTATAGATTGCATTTTATTACAGTAAACGTGATTAAAACAGGCACATAATTTAAATTATCCATACAGTTTCTTTTCTTTAATTTTTAAGCTTAACTTTGAATGGATGGCTTATTAACACAGCATAGGGCTGATTTTTAATCGTATTAGCTTGAGAGGAGCATGTGTTGTGAATGCACTCTTCATAGTTACAAAGGTTAGACAAATATAAAAATTAGCCTGCATAGGGTCATGTTCAGTTGGATCAAGTTTAAAATGAATTCAATACCCTGCTTGTTGGCAAAGATATCGATCAGCACATTACAGAAATGACCAAGATAAAATCATAAAATAAATGTATGTATAGGGTCAATCTTATATACAAGAGCTTTCTCAAGTTCTTCTTGGCCTTTGTGAAGCTTTGAAATGTTGTAATTCAAGCTGTGTTATTAGAGGGGATAAAATGCTGTGGATCAATTTAGTGAGAAAGTATGGGATGGTATGCGGTGTAAAGACTTTAAAAGGTCTATGCGACAAGATAATGACATTTCCTTTTTGGTTGCCGTAGAAAAAAAAATGTTTGATGGGAGAAAGAATTTGTTAATTCAAGGACTATGCAGCAGAGATCTCCAACCCTGCTCCTGGAGCTACCGCCATAAATATTTCAGCTCTACCCCAATCGAACACTCCTGAACCACCAAATCAAAGTGGTTCAGGGTTACTTAATAATTACAGACAGGTGTGATAGTGTAGATTTGGAATGAAAGTCTGCAGGACGGTAGCTCTCCAGGAGCAGGGTTGGAGATCCTTAGACATGAGCATAATTCTATGAAGCCTAGATCCAGGCTTCAGTCTGACTTGGCTTAATGTAAGCAAAGGTTACAAATCAGGTTTCGCTCATCTCCAGGTAAACATCTGTGACACCCTCCAGCATCTGGCTCTCTGAGACTCTTCATGGCCATCAGACTAAGCTCAGGGCTGCTGACAAAATGGCACAAGTCAACAGACCAGGCTGACCTGAGCAAATATCAATCTCTTTTCTCCACTTTCTCCTCTAGTGTTTCCAATGCCAGTGTCACATACTAGCACAAGAAGACCAGCAGCATTTCAGACACCCACAGACAACATTCACCTCTCTCCTCTGCCCTCCTCTCCCTCTTCCCACCACCTTTCTGACTCTTTCACTGATAAGGTAGTCACCATCAATGAGTTTTCAACACCCACAACCACCCAAATGCAATCCTCAGTTTTCCTCATGCAGACACTGAAGTCTAATCTCCAACTGTCCTACAACCTGTTCTCTAGATCATATCCACTCTCATCTTTTATAAGCTTTTTCTCCAACACTCATACCCAATCTCAGATACATATTAAGCATGGGGTGCCCCAGGGTTCAGTTCTTGGTCCCCTTCTCTTCTAGACATACATTATTTTTTCTGGGCTCAGTTATAAAGACACATGGTTTACTGTGTTCAGCACATACTGTATAAGACATTGGTAGAGTTATACAATAGTCTTCTTTATTCCTTTCTCCTTTTCTTCCTTTTTTTTCTTCTCTGGCCTAAAAAAGAAAATGACTTCACTTTTAAACATCCGAAACACTTCATAATTTTACTGATAAATAAGAACACATCTGACTGCTAGCCTACCTGTGCTGCTACTTTTATGCTTCTAGTTATTACGTTCTTCATCACACTGAAAAAGCAAAACCACTACAATTCCATATTAGGTAAAAGCATAAGCATATGATTAACACATTCACACTGACGATATTGTGAATAAAAATTAATGTTTAATTTGTTTTGTTTTTATTAATGTTATATTTTTATGATATTATCTTTTTATGATAAATATTTTATGATAACCATAGTATTATCAAAGCTGTATTATGGTCACGCATTCTGCTGCATCTCCTTTACACTTATAAATTAATGAATAAGCTTACATACCCTCTCTTACAGATGAGAGAAAGGGATTAATAATAGTCATGCAATTAACACATATTCAGTGACAAGTGTCATTAGTGTGTGTGTGTGGGAAAGTGCTTAAAGCACCCCTTGTGTTTATGTGTGTTAATTCTGAGAACACCAATACACATGGGGATCATACTCTGTCATAATTATGTTCCATATGCACAAATCATGTCATGCTCTCTCTCTCTCTCTCTCTCTCTCTTTGCATGCCACCCTTGCTTCCCATCTCATTTTCTTTTTCATATATTAGAAATTAGAGACCTTCTTTGGCACATCAACGTGCAACTCTACCATGTTAGGCACACTTGCCCATAAGGTCACGCTAACAGTTTCCATTTGACACGTATATTGAAAACTCCTGAACAGTAAATAACTATCCATAAAACAAACCGTGAAGACATTCATGCTGTCACCCAGTCAATACTTTTTAGTCATGCACTCAGTGCTAGATTATTTCAAATCAAATACAATGAGGCCATGAAGAAGCTTGGATTTCAGGTTTGCTGGTAACAGTTAAGATGTGTAGAGATGCCCTGTTTGCTGCAGAAGGATTGTGCAGGGAATGGTACTCCAGCTGGTGTACTTTTGTCACTGCAGATTTTATAGTTGGCCTATTTTCTTTGATTCGAATTTAATAATGACTGTATAAACTGAGACAAAATGTTATAATATGATGGTCAGTGTTGGGGAGTAACTAGTTGCATGTAACGGCGTTACATAATTTAATTACAAAAATGTAACTAATCAGTTAGTTACTAGAAAAAATGTGTAATTAAATTAGTTACTTATGAAAATGTTAAAGATTACAAAGGGGATTGCATTTGAATATTTGCACACATCCACATACAGATTTAATTGATTTCTTTCCCAAATTGCACTGACTACTCGGCCCTATAATTTAATAATAAAGGAATAATAAAGGAAAACACAGACTGGTTTGTAGAATCCAGTCATAAAAACGGAAATCGTTAGCCTAAGGCAGACAGAATGTCACATTTTGGACCAATAAATCAAAAGTAGGTCAGTACACTTGAATCAAAACGCGATATGGACTATTGTCTGTGATAATTAATCCGCAAAAAGACAATATATGAATCCTGCACATTCTGCGGAAATCAGGCGCGGACTGGCTATCTGGAGAACCGGGACAATTCCCGGTGGCCTGGCAGCCGATTTGGCCCGCTATTTTAATATTATTATTGTATAACTGCTGCCGAATGTACTAAAGCGATTATTTCCAAATTCGCCATTCGATAATTAAATCTCTAATAAATCATGAATCGGTTAGTCGTGACTGGCAATGCTTCGGCCCGCGCGCTCTCCACGCCTCCGCAAAAAGGTTTGGATCGGAGTAATCAATGCGAGAGAGAGAATGGAGTGGACTGTGGAAGCGCACAGGTGGAGCAGAGAAGCAAAACTACTGTTCAGGGTTTCAAGTGCAGGTCTGTTTCATCTGTAAAAATGCTATTGTAGTTTTGTCTTTGTTTACTTAGTTAAGCATTAGCAGCCCATTGCTCATCGGTCATCACTCAAAATACTGTATAAAGGACATCATTATCTATTGTAATGTTACAGTAGTAATTTAGCAGACAAATAATCATATTTTATAATAGGTTTAGGGGGAGCTAGGGCAGACAATAACACAACCCTTACGACAAGTAACGATGATTTTACTATAAATCCAAAGACAATGGTTACTTGTCACCTCCGGGACAAAGAGGCAAACAGACAGGTTAATGCAAGTCGGGGAGTTTATTCAAAGGAACTTAGGAGTAGCTTCCAACAGACAGGTGGAGCAGAGAAGCAAAACTACTGTTCAGGGTTTCAAGTGCAGGTCTGTTTCATCTGTAAAAATGCTATTGTAGTTTTGTCTTTGTTTACTTAGTTAAGCATTAGCAGCCCATTGCTCATCGGTCATCACTCAAAATACTGTATAAAGGACATCATTATCTATTGTAATGTTACAGTAGTAATTTAGCAGACAAATAATCATATTTTATAATAGGTTTAGGGGGAGCTAGGGCAGACAATAACACAACCCTTACGACAAGTAACGATGATTTTACTATAAATCCAAAGACAATGGTTACTTGTCACCTCCGGGACAAAGAGGCAAACAGACAGGTTAATGCAAGTCGGGGAGTTTATTCAAAGGAACTTAGGAGTAGCTTCCAACAGAAAAGAATCAACTTAGGAATAATTGGAAGCAGAGAACACAGTCTTATCTGGGGTTGGCACTTTGGTCCTCCAGAGAAAAGCTTGTAACCTTGAGACCAACCGACGAGTGACTGAGGTGAGTGAGTATTTGACTGGTGTGGTAAGTGGGTGCAGGTGTCCGTGATCAGTAATCAGGTGATTGTGAGCGGGTGTAGGAGGCTGATTCGGCTGGTGAGGCAGGTGTTTCCGTGACATTACTATTGTTAAACCATGGTTTTTGCTACACTAACCATAGTTTAACCATGGAATTTGTAGTAAAAATAAATACAAATGGTAATCCATTTGCAAAAAAAAAACAATTTTTTTTTACTATAATAAAAGCATGGTTAATTTTTGTAAGGGAAAAACATGACTCATGTTCAGTATTAGGATTTTTCTCAAATATATTGTAGTGATGTACTAATTTTGACACGTAGGCAATTTAGAAAGTATAGTTTTGTTCAATCTTGAGTATTAAAGTCATGTGAGAGATAGATATCAGGGCAAAATAAAGAAACTGAAAAGAAAAATGGAAGGATTTAAACCTTTTTTATGTGAGGTCCATACAAAAAATAGGGTTGTCCATGTTTCAGAATTTGTTGTGGGTGTATGAGTGTGAGATTTCCCGGCCTGAAATTTTTTTCCCAGTCCGCCCCTCATGTAAATGAATGGCGCAGACATGCGGTTTCATTTACTATACATAGGCCTACTGAAGCTCACGGTGTTTGCAGCCTCTGCTGCCTCAATATATGAGTACATGAACACATAAACAATCTCTAGAACTGCTCTGAGTCACTTCATGAGCATTTTACTTTTTTTGAGAAAACTATCGTCATATCATATACAAAGACACACCAATGTTTCAGGAGTTTAGTACACAGAATAGGACACATGCTTATTAGATAACCGTATTTGAGTTGATGTATATGCTTTTATTTATTATTCTTTTTTAATTAACTATTTTTTTCCCAAATCATTGTTATATGCAGTGTTTCCTGTAGCTATGCAAAGATTTGGTTTAAAAAAAGTAAACTATTTCTTATGATTTTAAATCTACATTGAACATTAGATCAATCTCAAAGTAAAAGGCGGGACTCAAGTCTGATTTTGTGGTGGATGTGTTCAAATTTGATCATCTTAATTCAAGTGATGAAGGATTTTGAAAGTCTGACAGTGTAGAGCACTACTGTAGGTTAACCCTGCATGGTGTAAATGTTTGAAAATGATTAACAGTTGCAAATAAACATTCATTAAAAATTTAGAAAAATAATCAAAAAGTAATCAAAAGTAATCAGTTACATTACTTTAATAAAGTAATTGAAAAAGTTACACTACTATTACATTTTAAATAGGGTGACTTGTAATCTGTAACCTATTACATTTCCAAAGTAACCTTCCCAACACTGATGATGGTTAACCCGAAATTAAAATTCTGTCACAATATACTCACTTTCATGCTGTTTTAAAAACATTTCGTCCTCTGTCAAATACAAAAAGAGGTTAGGTAGGATATTCACACTAAAATGGTGACCAGGGACTGTCAGGCTCCAAAAATAATGAAAAGCACCCTCACCATAAGTTAACAGGCATGTAAATGATGACAAAAATTAAAGGTTAAAATGTTTTTTCATAACATTCAACTGATTTTTGCCTCCCTTTCTCCTTTTGCAACAGTATCAGCGGGTGTTTGTCACTGTGAATTAGAATCATTCATTTTGAAAACGTATTTCAGCAAGACAATATGACATTACAGGACAGTGCGGTTTTTTCTGAAGTGTTTCACTGGGGATAACAGTCAGTGTGTTTTGGGAGTTTTGTAAATATCACATTCTCAGCTCTTACAAACTGTAACTTATTGGGAGAGCAGTGCCACAATATTTATGTTATTGCTTACTGTTAATCTAACTATATCCTGTGTCTATGACACAAGCAGGTCCTAAAATCACCTGCTACTGTTTTTTATTGTTTCATTCTTGTAGTGCTTCTTGTAAACATATTACTGTCATCTATTTTCTCACAGTTTAGTGAGTCTGTGTCTGTTCACAAGCACACATTGCCTTTTAGGAGAGAAGCTTTCAGTCAGCATTTGTCATGACAATGGAGAACTTTGTTGTCCCAACACAAATTAAATTTGTGGGCCTGACAAGCCCACTCAGTCAGTAGTAAACAGAAGTTCAGTGGTGAGAGGTCACCATATTCTGTGTGGACTTCAGATTGACTATACAGATACTTTAAAAATAAGAGACAAAGGGACTGCAGTTAACTGAAAACACTGTTATTCATTTGTGAGACGACAGTGGTCTTTAAAATAAATGAATGAATTAAGTGGATTAGTGTGCTCATTCAGTCATGTCACAGCTGTACAGGCCAGTTTTCCTAATGCCATGTAATCTGCTGTTTTTAAGTCAACAGCTTGTGGATCCCAGAAAATTTGTTTTTGAGATCAAATGTAACATGCTAATTTAGTGCAGTTAATTAAACATTTTAAATACATACATTTAATTTAAATCTGATTGAAAGAACGAGGCACCAAGTGTACCTTAGAGAAACTTGATTGTAAAATGGATTGATGATGACTGCATGCCTGTGATGGGTTTGTCTTCAATGATTTGGACATTATCAATATATTGAATTCTAAAGCCACTATCATTTCAAATATTTGCTTTACTTGTCTGCCACGATGTAATTTTGAATTATCTTCATGTGGGGCTTTTCTTACACTGTAAAAAATATTTGTAATTTTAACTGTTTAAGTTTAATATTAAAACTTAATTTCTGATTAGTAATAAGCATTGCTAAGAACTTCATTTGGACAGCTGTAAAGGAATTTTTCTCAATATTTAAATTTTTTTCGCACTCTCAGATTCCAGATATTCAAATAGTTGTATCTCGACCAAATATTGTCATATCCTAACAAACCATACATCAATGGAAAGCTTATTTATTGTATGTATATATATATATATATATATATATACATACAATAAAACTGTAATAGATGTAAGAGGACATTTTATGTAATTTTACAGTAAAACACTGTAGTATAGAATAAAATTAACAGTCGTCTTATAATTTAAACAGAAATTCCCTACATGACACATTTGATGGTATTTTGTTTAACTTATATTTCTTGTGTATTTTTGGTTTTGTAGTTAAACTGTTTATTCATAATTTCAGTATTTTATCATCTTTTATGTATATATTTTAGTATTTACCTAAACTTGTTGAAAGGCTACTTGTAATGAACTCTCTTTTACCACCTGTATTAGTGCGGTGATTATTATAATACAGGAAGATTTTATGGTCAGACTTTAGAGACCAATTCTCAGTATTGACTAACTATTAACTATGACTTTTACCTCAAAACCTGCTAATTTGTTGCTTATTATTAGTAAGGTAGTTAAGTTTAGGTGGGTGTAGGATTAAGGGATCTAAAATATGCTCATGTAGAATAAGTCATTAATATGTGCTTTGTTAGCACTAATAAACAACCAATATACTACTACTAGCAACTACTTAATAGTGAGAACTGGCCCCTAAACTAAAGTGTTACCAATTTTTACTATTTTAGATGGAATTTTAATAGTATATTAATTAATGAAATAAACTGTAAATTGTAAAGGTTTATTTTTGCAGTCATACTGCTTTATGATATTTTGTGATTAGACATGCAATTAAAACAATTTAGTTTTTAATCAACTGACAGCCCTTGCAATCTGTATTGCAAGCACAATTATCAGCCTCATTTAATTTACAGTTTATATGAGGAGAAAAATACTGCTCAGAAATATTTAAAGAAATCTAGGAATATAGCCGAGTATTTTTAGGCTGTCTGTCCATTTCTGTCCATATCTATTATGGTCAAGGTAAGTCAGTATTCAGACATGTGCATCATATGCCTTCGGTAATCTGTCGTTTTACCAAGGTTTACTAGTTGCATCTTGGAAAGAAACAGAAATAAGACTGGCTTTTAATGCTGTAGTCATGCTCTCAGGAGAATTCACACAACACTCCGTTCTTGGAGTCAAAAATACCTGCTCTCTGTAATTGACATTTGGAATCAAACCAAAGTTCTAGTAGCATTCATACTTTTTTGATCAACACATTCCTCTTGCTCATCTCTGGTGTCATAGCAACCCTTGTCCTTGCCATGGGCTTGGTTTGATGTGCTGTATTATCATTAGTATATTTAGTTTTTTTTTTTTTATTAGCACAGCTCTGGAAAGGAACGGTAGGCTATTCTCTCATGCCATTAAACTTTGAAATATTTCACAGGTGGTGGGGAAAACCCTTTGTTTTCTGAAACACAAGTTATACAGAGTGCCAAATTAGCAGCACTGTTCATTAAATTCACATGTCACACATTTCCACATAAAATAACAATACATATTGGAGACATGGTAATGTCATATTTCGGTCTGTCTGTAGAGACAGCGAGATGGCTTAAACCTGTGGACAGAGCTCCTTCAGATGAGCCCCCTGACTGAGAAATTCTTTATGAATGGGGAACACAGGGGGGCTCGAACGGCACTTATTATTAAAATAAATGAATAATGAAATCTGTGATTCAGTGCAGATGGAGAAAATCTCTCAATTAGTGTTGTTCTAATAGCAGTACGGGGGGAAAAGACAGAGTGAGTGAGGCAGGAGGGAGGCAAGTAGGGAGTGCAGAGAGAAAAAAGGAGAAAAGAAGGTTTAGTGGAGTGAGGGAGAGAAAGAGAAATGGAAACACAAAAGAGACATTAAAAAGACTAGAAAAATCATTGTTTAATGACACTAAACTGCTCTTGTGTGTAAACTAATAGTCCCTTGTGATAAATATTATGCTCATTCTCTTTATCGCTTGCCTCTCTCTCCAAGGCACAGGACAATTTCAGCTTATTTTACAACCAATTACAGAGGATTAATCTATTCTTCCAGAGAGCAGCTCTAAAGAGGGGAGCATGGCTATGTGCCCTATATCAGAGAGTGGAAACAGGTCAGTGAAGCGCTAGATCAACTTCACTTTGAACAATTACAGCCAGTGTTGTCATTCTGAAGCTGCAGTCTTAACCTTTGATACTTAAATATATAGTGTTTATTTAAATAAAAGTTCATACAAAAATAAAAATCTGTCATTATATGTGGTTCCATACCATACATTCCTATCCTTTTCTTAATTTTGACATTTCTAATGATTTAGAAATCCACACTCATATCTTGATAATTTGGTGATATAATGATTTATGAGATCATTGATCAGGACACTGGTGGTGTGCCCATTCTGCTACACATCACCAATCAATAAACTCTTGCTGATACACTTATCACAGCCTGCTGAGTCCAGCACATACCCTTTTATAGCTAACCAGCTCAGTGCCTGACATAAAATGACAACAACACAATTAAAATACATACTTAATAGGTCTACAACAACAAAAAAATTAACTCCACACATTAACCAATCATTAGGGGATACACTGATTGAACATTATGTAGTTGACCGGATTAGAAAATTACATATTTTCTATGTCAGAGTCAGAACATAGGGAAGGGCTGAGAAAATGGTAACATATTTTGGCTTTTGGTGATCAGAAAATGTTTAGCTTAAAGCTTTGAAATTTCAGAAGAGAAATATTTTTATACACTTTTTAATCCACTATAATTTTATAAATAATATTGTTTTTATGTCAAGAAATGTAGTTTTAAGAGTTTTTTAGGTGAAAAGGTACTTTTAGAAATGTTGTTCAAAAATGTGGTTTGTTAATAAAGATATTGTCTATTTGAAAATTTGCTTCGACATTGTCAGAGATGTGAGCTCCAGGGCGTCAGTGGCCATTCAGGAATTTGCCGCTGACTCTGATGTCTCTATAGATGGTATGCATTGACGTCACTTTCCCGCTGGGACACGCCCCCTCAGCCGGACTGAGTGGCAAAAGAGGTAGCTGCGTGAATAGATTTAACAGGGAAGCTGCAAAAGTGCGAGTAAAACAAAATATAATCAGTTTAAATGTATGCAATGCAATGCATATATGCATGCACCTCTGAATGTTTTGAAAAAATTGGATGTAGTTTATCATGCTTTTTTTACGATTTGTTACAGGTACAAGTGTCCGCACACATCACTGTAATTTATATGAAATGACAAAATTGATTTCATTGTGCTGAAGGAGAAAAAAACATGTTCATTTTTATTTTAAAAGCTTTAGTGGGTAAATTACCACAGTATATATCTAGTTTGTTGACATACTGCACAAATATTTATAATATCAGATCAACAGATAAACTTTTACTTAAGATGCCATTTTTTTCATACAGAGATAGGTAATTCTGCTTTTTCTAATTATTACATATGGAATCTGTACCATCTCTCGCTATGTTTAAAAATATTTTAAAGTCCGTTTATAGAACAGTGTACATGTTTTAATAACTGACTAGGATTTGTATTGTTTTTAGAAAATTGTGTTTTATGTTTGTTCATTGTGTGGTGATTTACCACGTGATTCATTGGTATTCATTCATGTGATTTATTTCCCAGCTGTTTACCTTCACACACATAACCGACTGTTTATTGTAACTCGTGTGTGTTTTTAACAAACTTGTGTGTGAATGAGAACTTACTTTATTACTCACATGCTGTGACAGCCACTTTCTGTCCGTGTGCTTCGGATGTGTTACCACGTGATTCATTGGTATTCATTCATGTGATTTATTTCCCAGCTGTTTACCTTCACACACATAACCGACTGTTTATTGTAACTCGTGTGTGTTTTTAACAAACTTGTGTGTGAATGAGAACTTACTTTATTACTCACATGCTGTGACAGCCACTTTCTGTCCGTGTGCTTCGGATGTGTGCTCTCAGAAAACCGTATATCAGAAGTTTAAACTCATATGGTTTAAAACGTATGATTTCAATTTGATAAACATGATAATCAGAACCAAAACAGATGTTTTTAGCAGGTACGAGCTGTAATGGCACAGCTCTATTCTGGAAAAGGGGGCGGGGAGCAGCAGCTCATTTGCATTTAAAGAGACAGGCCTAAAAAACAGCGTGTTTCTGCTTCCACTCAAAATAGGCATTTTCAAAATGATATAATAAATTATCTGTGTGGTATTTTGAGCTAAAATTTCACAGACACATTCTGGGAACACCAGAGACTTATATTATATATTGTAAAAAGGGGCATAATATGTCTTCCTTAAATCTTACATCTTGCGACTTTGTTTTTTGCACATGCATATCTCACAATTATGACTTTCACATTTTGACTTCATCTCTTTATATCGTGGCTTAAGGTTTACATTTGATCTCACAATTTTTTTAATTTTATTTAGCGATAAACATACTTCTGTTGTTTCAAATGATGAATTTTTTTATGAACTTTTTAAGATCAGTGCCAAATGAAGAGGTGAAGAATGAAGCAAAGTCTTTACAATAATTTAACTACTGCTTCCCTGTTTCTGTTTATCTTGTCAATTTCGAGGGTTTGTACCGAGTACGCAAAAAGAGAGGAAGGAGGCGTATGATTTATGGCTAAATTGGACCCAGTTCAAAAACTTCTCTCCCTTCAACACATTTGAGGCTGATTAATTTGATTAGAGAGGTGTGATGTCTGTGTATGTCTAACACGTTTGGACTACAGCTCCCAGTGTTGCTATAGTGACAGTGCTGTGTGACCAGATGCTATTAAAAAATGAGGAGAAGGATCTGAGTCTAAAACAAACATTACCATGAGGAAGATTAGAGACACACTTGCAAACACAAACGCACAAAACAGAAAAATAATTACTTGTTAACTCAAGAGTAATTGTACACTCAGATACACAATGTTCTAACTAAGTGAACTTAAATACAGAATGACGCACTCACACAAAGACTCACACGACATGAACAGGTTGCAATTAGAGCATCATTAAAGATTAAGAACATAGCGCATATTAAAATGTAGTTTTTAGATATGAGTTATTTAGATATTAACAACTAGATATTTATAAATCTAAATAGATATTAAATTTACAATACAATGATAATACAAATTTTTCCAGAATCATAAATGTACACAGACAGAGATAATTGTGACATTGCAACAATATTATACTCATATATACTTGTACCCTAGACACATCCAGATTATGAAGCACAAGCATTTTTCATGACTTCAGAACACATGTAAATATGCAGCAAGGAAGATAAACAGTTGGAATTGGAAATACATATTTTAATAAACTTTAAACCCAAAATATAACTGCAAGCAGCAATATGCAGGGTCCAAGATGAGCAAAAAGAGGTAGAACATGGAATTCACAGATGTAACACAACTGACATCAAAGTTCAGAATGAGTATTTAAAAGACACCAAATTTAAAGACTATTGAGCATGGGATACTACATGGCAATGTACTGAAATTCATATCGATTCAGGCCTTCGAAACACTTTACAGGCTTAAGCCATTTTCAGAATTGAAGAGTCTTTTATATTCAGTATGACCAACGAAATAAAATATGAATGTATTACAGATAACCACATGTACAGTAGACAAGTGTCAGTTTTCTGACATGAGATCGTCTCGGTTACGTATGGTAACCCTCGTTCCCTGAAGGAGGGAACGGAGACGTCACGTCGGATGACCGACGAATTGGGATCTCGCTTAGAGAGACCAATCTACTTAGAGTGTAAACTAAACGAGCCAATGCACATTGGCATGCGATTATTGCATCTAGCTGCCACTGATCACAGCGTGAGTATAAGTAGGCAGCAGATGCAGCGCATATTCAGGTTTTCGCTGAGGAGCCGAGCTGGTGACCCGGCCGCTCAGCGGTGGTACAGGAGCTGTGCCGACGGGACGTGACGTCTCCGTTCCCTCCTTCAGGGAACGAGGGTTACCATACGTAACCGAGACGTTCCCTTTCAGTTGGTCACTCTCGACGTCACGTCGGATGACCAACGAATTGGGATCCTACCAAAAGGCCACCTTCGCTCCAACCCTTGCTGCAAAAAGGACAGCACAACTCTGATCGGGCATATTCGAGGGTCTTCTCGGCGAGAAGAACACCACTCAATGAATAGGTTCCACTTCAAAGTGTAGACGTGTCTCGTAGACGGTGCTCTCGCTGAAGTGATGGTGTCGACTACCTCTTGAGGTAGGTTTCCAGAGGTCTGGACGCGGGTGCCAAAGGGTCCCCGTCTCTGAGTCAGTAGATCCTTCCTTAGAGGAATCAGCCAAGGAGGGGCTGTCGCGAGGAGCATTAGTTCCGGGAACCAGGTCCGGGTAGGCCAATAGGGTGCCACCAACAGGACCTACTCCTCGTCCTCCCTGACCTAGCACAGTAACTGTGCAAGAAGACTCACTGGGGGAAACGCATACTTGCGAAGGCCCCATGGCCAGCTGTGTGCCAGTGCGTCTGTGCCGAATGTTCCCTCGGCCAGGGAGAAGAACAACTGGCAGTGAGAGGTCTCTGGAGAGGCAAACAGGTCTACCTGAGCGGCTCCGAAACGTCTCCAAACCAGCTGGACCGTCTGGGGATGGAGTCTCCATTCTCCCGGGAGCGCAGCTCGGGACAGCTCGTCGGCTGCCCAGTTGAGCAACCCAGGAATGTGAACAGCACGAAGCAACCTCAGATGCTTCTGACTCCAGAGGAGGTGGTGGCGGGCGAGTTGCGACAAGCGATGGGAGCGCAGACCACCTTGTCGGTTGATGTACGCAATGATCGCTGTGTTGTCTGTGCAGACTAGTACATGCTTGCCTCATAAGCACCCTTTGAGACGGCTAAGGGCAAGGTGCACTGCCAGCAACTTGAGGCGGTTGATGTGCCAGTGCAGTTGGGGCCCCGTCCAAACCCCTGACACTGCAAGCCCGTTGTACGTGGCCCCCCCAGCCGGTGGTTGAGGCATCCGTGCAAACCACAGCATGCCTGGAGACCTGCTCTAGGGGCACTCCTGCCCAGAGAAACGCAAGGTCTGACCACGGGGTGAAGGTTTGGCGGCAGGCCAGTGTAACTTGGACCCGGAAAGTGCCGCGTTGCCACGCCCACCTCGGGACTCGGCCATGGAGCCAGTGCTGCAGCGGTCTCATATGAAGCAGCCCCAGTGGCCTGACTGCCGCCGTAGCTGCCATATGCCCCAGGAACCTCTGAAACGGTTTCAGTGGGACCGCCAACCTGCTCTTGAATGTATTCAAGCAGTTCAACACCGACTGAGCACATTCCTGCATGAGGCGTGCTGTCTGTTCGACCGAGTCCAACTCCATACCGAGAAAAGAGATCCTCTGCGTCGGGGAGAGTTTGTCGCACAACTGATCCTGAGACTGAGCGAGTATGAGCCAATCGTCGAAGTAGTTGAGAATGCGAATGCCCTGTTCTCTCATGGGAACAAGGGCTGTCTCCGTAACTTTCGTGAAGACACGGGGCGACAGGGACAGCCCGAAGGGCAGGACCTTGTACTGGTATGCCCGCCCCTCGAACGCAAACTGCAGGAATGGCCTGTGGCGCGGAAGGATCGAAACATGGAAGTAAGCGTCCTTCAGGTCGATCGCTGCAAACCAATCTTGCGATCGGCTCCTCGGCGCAGTTTTGCTGGAGGCTGCTGCGGATGCTGCACGGGAGCGGGGGCGGCGTCCGGGGGCCGCCCTTGGCAATGAGCGGGCTGAGGCGCTGCCACCGGCGACCGGGTGGAGGCAGCAGCTGCATGGCGGGGCAGGATGTACCTGATGGCCTCAGTCTGCTTTTGGGCAGCGGAGAACTGCTGGGCGAAGTTCTCCACCGTGTCGCCGAAAAGGCCGGTCTGGGACACGGGGGCGTTCAAGAAGCGTGTCTTGTCCGTCTCGTGCATGTTGGCCAGACACAGCCAGAGATGGTGCTCCTGGACCACCATAGTAGACATCGCACGACCCAGAGACCGTCGTCGCTCGTAGGGCCGAAGCGTGTAAGGCGGACGCAGCTTCTCCACAGTCCGTATAAGCACTGCCGATCAAGGCTGACGAGTGCCTACAGGCCCGGGAGGGGACCAACGGTTTGCCCCGCCAAGTGGTAGTGGCATTTGGACACAATTGCATTGCAACCGACCGCTCTACCGGGGGAACTCCCGCGTACCCCCGCGCTGGACCCTCATCAAGGGTGGTGAGGGAGGATGAGCCACTGGGCTGGTTTCTGGCAGTGAAAGGTGCCGTCCATGACCCAGCGATCTCATCATGCACCTCCGGGAAGAAAGGCACTGGGGTGGGGCCCTGAGAACCAGCGCGAGCCCCCCCGAGAAACCAATCGTCCAACCTTGAGGGTTCGGGACGCGGTGGCCCCCTTGCAGGTGACGGAGTCTGGTCCGCAACTCCGAGATGGTCATACCCCCGCAATGGGAGCATGAGTCATCCACGAAAGCCACCTCAGCGTGCCTCGTGCCCAGACATGAGAGGCAGCGATCGTGACCATCACCCGGCGCCAGGAAACGACCGCACCCAGAAACACACGGATGGTACGACATCTTTAAAAAGACGCGTCTTTAAAAAGACGTTCCACCCGTGAAGCTCTTTTAGATGGAAATTGCTCTTTTAGTGTGCTGAAGCGCACAGGGGAGATGGCCGTCTGCAACCTGTTGTGTGCAACCCACTCAACACGGGAAAACCACCGCCGCTGAAGCACTGTACCACCAGCACAAGAGCCCACGATGAGCATGCTTGACTGTAGTTTCTCTACGTAGAAGGTCAGGAGCAGAACGATAGAACCGCTCGGCTCCGAAGCGAAAAGTTGAATATGTGCTGCATCTGCTGCCTACTTATACTCATGCTGTGATCCACGGCAGCTGGATGCAATAATCGAATGCCAATGTGCATTGGCTCGTTTAGTTTACACTCGAAGTAGACTGGTCTCTCTAAGCAAGATCCCAATTCGTCGGTCATCCGACGTGACGTCGAGAGTGACCAACTGAAAGGGAACCCTCTCTTTCTCTCTCACATATATCTCATGTAGAAGCACTCAGAACATCTCTGAGAGCTAAGAGATAAAATAATTGACTACTGCATATGACTGCATGCTACAAATAACACAGGTCTATGAGCTTTCAAACCATGCTAAGGTTATTGCTAAGTGTTTGCAATAGAGTATTACTTATTCAAAACCAGTTTTTAAAAAAATAACCATGTCGATTGGTATAGAATGGCAATAGCAACAGCAAGGCTGTAATTTCGATGCCCACAGAACAGATGATAAACGTGTAGCTTGAAAGCACTATAAATAAGTCTTGTTGAAAAACATTACATATTGTTACATACAGTGCCATTGAAAAGTCTGGGGTCAATAAGATTTTATTTTAATCTTGTTAAACAAATTATTCAGTAAGGATGTCAGGATTTATAAGATTATATATTTAAAAACACACTGCTTTTAAACTTTCTTAACTAATCCTGAAAGGAAAGTTTCCGTAAGAATATTAAGCACAACAACTGTTTTCAACACTGATAATAATAAGAGCAGCAAATTAGCATATTAGAATGATTTCTGAAGGGTTATGCGACACTGAAGACTGGAGTAATGGCTGCTGAAAACTGGCAGGAATAAAATTGCATTTTAAAAAATGTATTAAAACAGAAAACAGTTATTTTAAATTGCAATAACATTTGACAATATTACTGTTAAATAAATAAAATAAAATACTGCATTAAATAAAATGCAGCATCTTCCTGATTCCAAACTTTTGAACAGTAGTGTACTGTACATATCGCATATAAAAAATGTAAGTATAAATTTAATTAAGTTTAATTCCATGATACCTTGAAAACTGTACTACTGATACGTGAACATTCAGTGTCTACTGTATGAAGATCCACCACTGAAAAAGAGTGATGAGTGTTAAAAATCTAAAAGAGATCAACCTTAGTCACGGCGATCTGGAACTTCATGCTGAGTGTAGTGGGCGTATCTGCTTTCCGTTGAACTCCATGGGACTTAGAGTTTGAGTATCTGAAATCTGAACAAGACCAATACATGCCAGAACACCCTGAAGCTTCCTCCCGAATCTATTGATTCCAGCTCTGTTTCCTAAAAGCTCTATTTTTAGAAACTTTAAAGGAGAACTAAACAAAAACTAGCATTGAAAGCATCAAAATAAGGTTCAGAGGCAACCTGAGCCATATTAGCATAAAGGTTAGCAGTCCTACAGTAGTTGAAATGAATACACATACTATAATTAAATAGAGTCCACTGATTCATTACAGCAATTAAAGGCTAATTTATACTGCCTCAACAAATGCCTCCAAATTTCAATGCTTGATGGGCTTTGTTGGATCAATGTGTTTGCTATCATGTTGACTATGGAGAATGTCAGATAGAGATGTGTAATTTTTTATAATGCCGTTTTTCTACTCTCCATCGCAGCCAGAATGTGGAACATGTTTACTTGTGCTGTATCTCATATTGTGTCTCTTTGAAACAACAGACACATCTGGTCTAATGCAATACTCACACACACATACATACATATATCAGGCCCATCAGCTGCTGTTTTTCAACCGTATCTCTCAAGGCTGTTTGCACACTCTTCATCTTCAAGGACGGATTCATATTTGCACACCACATCAGTGTTCTCTCTCTCTTTCTCTGTTTGTTGTACTAATGAAATAACACTTTTTCCTCTTTAAATCCCTCCGACGATTTTCTTTTTTTCCACCCTTATAAAGAGATACAGAGTGAAAGTGAAAGCTTGTATTTCATGGCAGACCAATTTCAGGTGGCTTGTAGTCATCTAAAGGCCGTTTTCTATAAGCGCATGTGTGGTGGGTGTCCTCTAAGTGACCGTGTTCAGTAAATAGGGTCATTACAAAAATCATATATCAGGCCCATCAGCTGCTGTTTTTCAACCGTATCTCTCAAGGCTGTTTGCACACTCTTCATCTTCAAGGACGGATTCACATTTGCACACCACATCAGTGTTCTCTCTCTCTTTCTCTGTTTGTTGTACTAATGAAATAACACTTTTTCCTCTTTAAATCCCTCCGACGATTTTCTTTTTTTCCACCCTTATAAAGAGATACAGAGTGAAAGTGAAAGCTTGTATTTCATGGCAGACCAATTTCAGGTGGCTTGTAGTCATCTAAAGGCCGTTTTCTATAAGCGCATGTGTGGTGGGTGTCCTCTAAGTGACCGTGTTCAGTAAATAGGGTCATTACAAAAATATCCAGCAGGCATCCCAGGTAAACCGAGACAGATAAAAAAGATAACTGACAAAACTGGTTAGAGAATAAGACTGTAAATTATTAAATAAGCAATATTTAAAATAATAAAATTATCTTATTGATTGCTCTGTAGGCCCCCAAGACCATATTTAGTGTTTCATCCCTGCTACAAGTTCTGGTATATTACCATATGCCAGTTACCCAACCATTTCTATAGGAATAGAAGGAAGGAAGCCAGACAGACAGACAGACAGACGGACAAAACAAATCATTTGTAATATTTTTAATGCATGATTTCATTTTAGAAACTT
>NW_015505525.1:528893-529382 GCF_001515645.1 Sinocyclocheilus grahami
TGTGTGTGTGTGTGTGTGTGTGTGTGTGTGTGTCTGTCTGTAAGAACCACTCGTGGAAACAGTATTTTAAAGTACGGGGACATTTATCACGCCAGGATGTTACTATGAGGGGATATACTTACATGCTATATAATAGCACTGTGATGCCACTGAATGTCATTTTATCGATTTAACCTTAATTAATAGATTTAATGCTTTGAGGACAATGGGATAATCACAAACAACCAGGTGTTACGGAAGTCTGAATCAGTCATACAGTACACATACACACAGAAAAAAACTAAACTAAGCTGAACACCAAAATGAGGAAAAGGATGGAAAATAAAAATAAAAATGGAAACTTCAGTAGCCAGTGTCTTTCTGCAGAGCATGCTGAATGTAACTAATGTAGCTAGCACTGCTGCAATGATGACAAATTATGTGGCAATGTGAGCCTGCCCAGCTTGTTTTTAGTAGCAGATGCTTTTATCCTAAGTGACTTAAAAATTT
>NW_015505525.1:529392-531337 GCF_001515645.1 Sinocyclocheilus grahami
AATCATTTGTAATATTTTTAATGCATGATTTCATTTTAGAAACTTGCAAAATGCACAAAGCTTTACAGTCACTACAACACTACTACCATAAAGTCCTACTGTAAATATGACTGTTGTATTCACATTACATTCATTGTAATGAGCCTTTTACTGCCCCCAAAAAAGCGTGACCTGACCAGATGTGGGTCAGATCCCCTGAATATACATTATGAAACTGAATATGTTGACTTTAAGCATCTACCCACAGTAAGGTCAAATTATATATGAGCATAGGCAGGATAAAAAAATAGAACAAAGGCTGTTCTCTGAAGGCAAAATATCGGTGCAGATCTATTGCTGGGTTTAAAGAGGCTAAAGCAATATACCACAACACACGTGCAGAAGAAATGAAGGGTGTAATATTTCAATCAATAAGCACTCTTGCCCTTAAGAAAATCATATGCCTTTAACAAATAAGTGGAAGGAAGAGAGATTTTAGAAGTATGGAAGAATAGAGACTCTTGATGTTCTCTTGATCAGAGAATATAGCATATAATGTGATAATACTGAACTGATACACACTAACAAACATACTCCTAAAAGATTCATTGAGCCCAAATGCTCTACTTACAGGTTATGTAAGTATTAAAATCATTATTAAAATATTTTATATAATAAAAACAGTTATATAAGACAAATATGTTTTTGAGCAATGCTAGTTTGGTTTGAATTAAATATTTTTATATTTTATTTTATATTTGTTGCTTTCCTTTTTAAACCAAGGCTTTTAAACACTGAGTGTGCCAACCAGTCCCACAATCTGTGCCAACCGTCCCTGTACTGAGAATGTTTTCTTCATTTTTGTTCCACTAGAGATATTCAACAAAGAATATAAACTTTCAACCATCCCTAGTCTCCCCACGATGACAGAGCAGATGTTTAAGTGCAGAACAGTAGAGATGACTTTTTCAAGTGTAATACATTAAGGAATACATTAAAGACAGCATACATACAGGCCAAATAAATGACCAGATACTTTTGGCAGCTCAGCCGTAATGGAGTGGGATGTTTGTACACATAGTAAAAAGAACAACAGGCATGTGTTTATTGTTGATGGCTGCAAACCAACTTTCACATTGTATGAGGTGACATACTTCTTGTTTGTGTGAAATAAATATTTGAGCAGCATCTGTGCTGGGTGACAGAATTATTTGAACAAACAATTACACATACAGTTGCTAAATTTAATCATTAATTTTCTATTATGCATTATGGTTGGGATTCATTCAATACACAGCGGTAAAGAAACAGGCAGTGCGTGTGAGAAACTGTGCAAGAGGCATGTGAAAGCAAAGCACGTGTGTGATTTTCTGTGTCAGGATGTTGGGAAGAGTGTGTGGCACTCCTAGACAGTCCCAGAGCCATCCAAAGTATTGACAAGGCAGAAAGACAAACTGAGAGTTTGAGCAGTTTCCTCACTTCGCTGATCATAGCAGGACACCACTTAGTGAAACATGCACATATTTGAAAGAAATAAAGAAAAGGTCTAATCAAATATAATCAAGCCCACTCAGGGAGACCCTCTCAGAGAGATTATAAGATGTGAAATTATTCAATATGTCTGTATATGTATGTATATATGTATGTGTGTGTAGTGTGTGTGTGTCCTTGAGATGAGAGCAACTTTCATATCAGCTAAATAATGAAAGAGCATTAGATGGATAATAGATTAGACTGAGCATTGGCTCAGTGTTATTTTTTTAGGATTACTGATAAACTAATGTAGTTTGATTTGTATTAGTTATCTATTTTAGTTTTAGTTACAGTTGTAGTAATGTTGCCATTTTATTCGTTTTTTATTGTCTATAGGTTTTTTATTAAGTTTTAGTTTTATTTAATTTGAGTTATTTCAGTACGTCAAAATACAAAATGGAAATGAAATAGTATATATATATATATATATATA
>NW_015505525.1:531458-562977 GCF_001515645.1 Sinocyclocheilus grahami
GCACCGATTTATACTGTAGTCGCACCGGTAGTGACGTCATGGCTGTCGCCGGCCAACGAGTTGGTGTTTTTTCTATGTATGCTTCAGATACGAGTCACGACGAGGCGTTCCCCATAGCGACCCCTAGAGGACGCAGTTCGAAGTTCCCATGAAAGGGAATCATTATTATACTCATACCTTTTGTTCTTTTAATATTTTGAAATGTTTTTAGCTTTATTTTTGTTTTCATTTAAATGTTCAGTTTTGAAATGTTGTTATATGCATTTGTCATTTTTATTTAATTTCTTTTATTTTCTTAAATATGTGTATATATATAATATTTATAGAGTTTTAGCTTTTAGTTTTAATTACTTTTTCTTATTTGTATGTCGCTTTGGATAAAAGCGTCTGCTAATTGACTAAAAGTAAAGTAAAGTAAGATGGTGAAGAGAACAGATAAAATGGGAATCACTCTCACATAAGCAGGAGGCTAAGAGAGTGTCCTGTTCTCTCTCTCTCTCTCCCTTTCTCACACACACACACACACACACACACACACAATCTATCAGTAGTGATATCTTCAAAGACAACGCTCAACACTGAAAGTAGTTACAATAGTTGCCATTATAGTTAGTTAATAAATAGCTACTGACAGAACTTTAGGCAACTGTTCACATTTTATATAGGTAACTAAGATAAAACAGCATAAAAAATAGGTTAAATGATAATTGATTACATTATTGATTAGTTTTGGGTTTCTGAAGTGCATAGCTCAATATCTAAAAATAATGGTAGCAGGGTTAATAGGCCCCCCAGGGCTTTTATTTTACTCTCACAGCACTAAATAAAACAAATACCACAGCATTTTCCTAAAAACCTTTTCTTCCAGATGCACTGCAAAATGTTCCAAACTATAAGGTAATTGTGTGCAATGACAAAATCTTGATTCTGGGATGTTATAGTTATTGAAATAATGTTAAAATCATGTAGATATTTTAATAATCACATGCAGCCTATTTTTATAATATTTTTTTTAAATGTTTGAGACATAGTTAAAATTGATTTAAAAAAAAAAGAGGAACGGGTACACGCTTTACCAATAATTAACGTAATTATATGCTACATCACAAATTGGGTGAAACTACAGCTAAACATTTGCAGTAGTTTTTTTTTTTAATGAATTTTTTATGGGACACATTAAACTGAACAAAAGTGACAGGTTTCTGAGACATTTATAAAAAAAGTTATATTTCAAATAAATGCTTGAACTTTCTATTCATCAAAGAATCCTGAAAAAGATGCATCACTGTTTTCAAAGAAATATTAAGCAGCACAACTATTTTCAGCAATAATAAGAAATGTTTCTTGAGCGTCAAACTAGCATTTGGGATGATTTCTTAAGGATCATGTGACCCTGAAGACTAGAGTAATGGCTGCTGAAAATTCATCATTGCCATCACATGAATAATATACAGTTTTAAATATATTAAAGTAGTTATTTTAAATTGTAATAATATTTCATAATTCTGTTTTAAAGCATAAAAAAATTTAATGACAAATCACGTTTTATAATTGCGCATTCCAAGTAATATCAATCAAACTGCAGTTGGGTTGTTTTGATTAAGTAATAATAACTTAAACAAATACAGGTAATTTACAAAATTAATGTTCATTGAAAGTATGTTTTTTTACAGATTAAAAGTTTGTTTTATAGCAAAAGCAGATAACGTACTCGGTTACTAAAGTAACCTCGGTTCCCTGAGATACGGGAACAAGTACTGTGTCTTGCTTAAGACGCTTTGGGGAAAACTCCTTTTTCTCAGAATACTGAAGCCTTTTTCAAGGTTCGTGCAGTGTTTCAAAAACAAACCAATAGTTTGGCATCGGAGCTGTACGAGCCTATGGCGGCACAGCCTGCCAGCTACATTGCATGGCCAGCAATGCAGTACTCATTCCCGTATGTCAGGGAACCAAGGTTACGTTAGTAACCAAGCACGTTCCCTATCGATACTTCACTCGTACTGCGTCTTGCTTAAGACACTTTGGGGAACCAGTACAATCCCGCCGTGCTCTGTTAGAGGAACAACCAATACTTGAACTTGCCTTGAGCACCAAGGGCCCAGAGGGACCAAGTAATTGTAGGGAAGCCCCACAGGAAGCGATATGGCCAAGCTCACAGCCTCGGAACCCAGTGGGGACCAAGAGCATACAGAGAAGGCAAATGCCTGATTTAGCACTGGTTTTGCCAGAGTAAGTCCATTTAAGCAGAAAGGACCCGAGCCTTTAAAGCTGGGATGTCCAGATTATAAAACCTGGTAAATGTGGACGGCGAGGCCCAGATCTCTGCACATTGGGTTTTGCCAGAGTAAGTCCATTTAAGCAGAAAGGACCCGAGCCTTTAAAGCTGGGATGTCCAGATTATAAAACCTGGTAAATGTGGACGGCGAGGCCCAGATCTCTGCACATTGCGCTGCACAAATCTCTGCAATGGAAACCCCACTAGACCAAGCCCAGGAAGAGGCAATGCCTTTTGTAGAGTGGGCTCTTACTCCCATGGGGCATTGAAGGCCCAAAGAAGAGTATGCTAGCTTGATAGCATCAATTATCCATTTGGAAAGTCTCTGCTTCGTGACCGGAGACCCTCTGGTGTGGTCACTGAAGCATACAAAAAGCTGATCCGACAGCCTAAACGGGGAGGAATGCTCAATGTATATTCTCAATGCCCTGACAGATACAAAAAGAATTTCCAAAAGGACAATAAACTAAACTAACTAACGCCAGTAGCAGAGTGGTTTTTAGCATCAGGGGACGAAGGTCAATGGACTGTAGCGGCTCGAAAGGAGGGCTCTTCAGGGCAGTCCCATGTAGGGATGGTGACAGGGCGAGGCGGGTTGAGCCTCCTGGACCCTTTCAAAAAGCGAACAACTAGTTTGTTCCTGCCCACTGACTGGCCAGCTATAGGAGCGTGTGAGGCTGCTATGACTGCTACATAGACCTTGAGTGTGGAAGGGGAACGACCCTTATCCAACAGCTCCTACAGGAAGGACAATATCAATGATATGTCGCAGGAAATTGGGTCTGTGCTACGGGCCATACACCAGGCGGAGAAGATAAACAATTTAAGGGCATAGAGCTGCCTTGTAGAGGGTGCTCTAGCCTGAGATATTGTGTTTAGCAAGCTCTCGGGGAGGTCCGCATGCTCCCATCCAGAGGCCAAATGTGCAGAGCCCACAGTTCGGGCTGGGGATGCCATATCATTCTGTTCGCCTGAGAGAGGAGGTCTCGTCTCAGGGGAATGGGCCACAGGGCTGCTATAAGCAGCTGAGACAGCTCTGCAAACCAGTATTTGGTCCTCCAGAGCGGGGCCACCAACAGAACCTTGTGTTTCCGCTCCTTGATTCGCCTGATTACCTGTGGGATCAGGGCAATCAGGGGAAAAGCGTAAAGGAGGAGGTTGGGCAAGTCATGGGCCAACGCATCCTTGTCCTTCAAAAAGTAAATTAGGCAGTGAGAGTTGTCTTCTGAGGCGAAGAGGTCAACCTCTGCCTTGCCGAAGATCTCCCAGATTCTCTGAACCGTATGTGGGTGGAGCATCCACTCTTCTGAGGGGACGTTGCTCCGGGATAGCATGTCCGCTCCCTGGTTCAACCTGCCCGGCACATGTGCTGCTCTTAGCGAACGCATGTTTAGCTGAGCCCATTCCAGGAAGCGCTCTACCAGAATGAAGAGGCGCTTCGAGGAGAGACCGCCCTGGTGATTTATATATGACACCACTGTCATGCTCCCCTTAGGTCTGGCAGAAAGGTGCGAAGGCCCAAACATACTGCCAATATTTCCAGGCAGTTGATGTGAAGCCGACTCTCCTCTTTTGACCATTGGCCGAAAGCTGGTTTCCCATTGCACAGAGCTCCCCAACACGTGTTGGATGCGTCTGTCGAGACTACCTGCCTTCTGCAGACCATACCCAGGGGCACGCCCCGATCCATCGCCTTGGCCAGGGCGCGCCAAGATCTGATGATCTCATCATGTACCTCAGGAAAGAATGGAGAAGCTCATTGTTGAGGGGCTTGATGGTGCCCCAGCAAGAGCCATTCATCCAGGCGGTTGCGCTCCTCCGGCGGAGACCAATCCAAGCCCAGCTCTTGAACAGCCTTAGACAGAACGAGGAAAAGTTTGGCATCCATGCCTGTGCTGGCAGCGCTGGGCTCTGCAGACATGCTCCGGGATAGCATGTCCGCTCCCTGGTTCAACCTGCCCGGCACATGTGCTGCTCTTAGCGAACGCAAGTTTAGCTGAGCCCATTCCAGGAAGCGCTCTACCAGAATGAAGAGGCGCTTCGAGGAGAGACCGCCCTGGTGATTTATATATGACACCACTGTCATGCTCCCCTTAGGTCTGGCAGAAAGGTGCGAAGGCCCAAACATACTGCCAATATTTCCAGGCAGTTGATGTGAAGCCGACTCTCCTCTTTTGACCATTGGCCGAAAGCTGGTTTCCCATTGCACAGAGCTCCCCAACATGTGTTGGATGCGTCTGTCGAGACTACCTGCCTTCTGCAGACCATACCCAGGGGCACGCCCCGATCCATCACCTTGGCCAGGGCGCGCCAAGATCTGATGATCTCATCATGTACCTCAGGAAAGAATGGAGAAGCTCATTGTTGAGGGGCTTGACGGTGCCCCAGCAAGAGCCATTCATCCAGGCGGTTGCGCTCCTCCGGCGGAGACCAATCCAAGCCCAGCTCTTGAACAGCCTTAGACAGAACGAGGAAAAGTTTGGCATCCATGCCTGTGCTGGCAGCGCTGGGCTCTGCAGACGGCAGGGGGGCGGAGTCGAAAGACGAGCCCGACAGCTCCTCCGCATCTGAGGCAGCCAGAGACACACTGTCATCCATGGCGTCACACCCGCTCCCACCAAACAAAACCAGATCACTCGCAGCCGCAGAGGGATGCTGGTCCGGGTGAGAGAAGAGGACGGGGGAAGCCCCTCTGTGTGGCATGTGGGGGCTCAGCCGGTGTAGGCTCACTCATCACCGAGTCCCGAGATCCTCTGCCCCGCTGCTTTTTCCTCACAGGCTCCTGGGAGGAAGAAAGCGGGAGGGAGCGAGGGGTGGAGTAGCTTTCTGAAAAGAAAGCTATCCGCAAGCGCAGAGAGGAGAGACTCATATCCTCGCAATGAGGACATTCTGTCTCAGTAAGTGCAGCTTCAGCGTGGGCGGCACCCAAGCATGAAACGCACTCGCCGTGACCGTCAGCGGAGTGCAGGGGAGCCCTGCACAAGCGACAGTAGCGGTGCGGCATTTGCAACAACGCCGGAAATTTGCTCAGAAATTTGCTCTTTATAGTTGCCGGATAGCGGCAGGGGACCAAAAGACCACACTGCTGCAGACACCGAAGGCAGTTGAAGAGCGGCAAAGTCAGCCCGAGCAGAGAGGGGTCTTGATCCACTGCGAGGCTTGTTCACGGTGAAGGCTTTGAGTCTCGTAGTGCGAAGATCTAGTAGTTGTCGCTGAAGGAGAAGAAATCTGAGGATCCTATGGGCGAAGTGCACGCTTATATAGCCAGATGCCCTGCCCATATTGGCGGGATGTACCGCCATAGGCTCGTGCAGCTCCGCTGCCAAGCCATTGGTTAGTTTTTAAAACACTGCACGAACCAATGGCCGTGCAGTTACACTGTGTGATTGAAAAAGGCTTCAGCATTTTGTGTCTTAAGCAAGATGCAGTACGAGTGAAGTATCGATAGGGAACTCCAACAGTCGTTTTTTTTGCAAAAGCAGATAACTTCTAAAAAAAAAACACTTGTTTAATCTTTGTAATCTCCTCAGATGACAATGTAGATGCCTGACAAATGTTGTTGTTGTGATCATAAACTGTATGGATGTGATTACACATTAAACATTAAAGTCAGCTTTGAACAAAACTCCTCTCAGCTAGCATGTCTTTTCAAAGTGAAAGTAGCTTTTTGTCACCTGACCTGATTACTGTGCGCTGATTCGCTAAAATTGACTTATCGGCTTCTGTTCAAAAACAACAAGGGCGCTTGTCGGCTTCTGCAGTAAAACGGGAACTTGTGATGTCTTGAAAGTGGACAAAACCGGCTTTTTTTACAAACGTGTTTAGGGTTCACATCGTGCTATATGTGGAGAATAATTCACAGCAATAAGCTCTTTTTTTTTTAAATGGCATTTATCGGTTTTTGCAAATGAACTCTTCATATGTCTTCAGCCGATAAGGTTGCTGGTAGCAGAACTAATCTGAGACTTTTGGAGGGCCCCCTAAGTAGAGTCTAGAATTGCCTTTGGTGTGTACAGTATGCACACACGAATACACACTCACTATCCAATTTAAATAAGTCTGCAGAATAACATTCATGCATTTATCATGATTCACAGTAATTAAGCACCAGCCACAGTGGTACAAAAATAAATGACTGATGAAGTAATTCATTTCATCCTGCATTTGAAACATTTATTTTTTTTTGACAGAAATCCATGCATCAGGGAAGGTCTTTCAGGGAAAGGTTCTCTATCAACTCAATCTCTGCATCCGATTTGACTGGCTGACTTTGATAGAATAAGAAGCTACTCAGAGTCAGTGAAGTTAAAAATACAAGTCACCTAAATTCTACTGTGTGATTTGAACCCTGTTGCATTCAGCAACATCAAAGAAGCAATTCATATTCATGGAGAGAAAGACCTTCATTTAATCCCGACTGCCAAGAACACACACAGTTACACACACACACACCTCCTTCATACACACACACTATGATATAAACTGTGTTGTTTGTAAGAACCAGTTATGTATGTGTGAAGTTGAGAGGCAATTTCCGTTGTCATCTCCTGTTGCGTGATTATTAAGCTGACTTTGTCTTTCATTTTCCCAGTGCTCTCTCTCTCTCTCGCTCTCTTTCTCCCATGTGAATACAGTCTGTGCTAATAGACTGCATCTGTTAGCGGAATGTGGCTGCCAACCAGTTTAACTGACCTGCCTCCTCGGTCTGGGGTTGTGTATGTGTGTGTGTTCAGTGCTGATAGCCATACAATTGCTTTGCCCAAATTCCACTTCTCTATATAATCACGACAAAATCTGCTGTGTAATCAGTTTGAGAGAAACAGAAGTGAAAAACAAACTCTCCAACACTGTAATTGTAACAACACTTATAGGCATACTTCAGGTCAAGTACAATAAGCTCAATTCACAGTATTTGTGGATTGAGCACAAGGTCCACAGTATAAAACTGTTTATGACAAATTAATTCCAACTTGTCCCTCCTTTTTTCTTTTTTTAACAGTTCTGACAGTACAATAGAGGTATATGGAGAATTATATTATAGCCACAAGACATAAACGATATATTGTTTATATATGTACATAAAATTATTTTTATTTATATATTATAAAAAAAAATTTCTGTGTAATTTCACAATTAACATGTAATTTAACCACTTTGTTGCCCAACGTAACACAATCCCTATGACGGTAAATTGACTGTAACAATAATGAATTAGGCTTTACAGATCAAATAATACATGTTTATTTAATGAATTAAAACAACTGCATGTCGTTTTTTACCTTGAAATATTGGTTTCAAAAATATTCTGATGGTACATCTTCCTCTAATAAGGCAAATGGCTTCTTTTTCATTTCCAAGTGCCCCTCCAAACGTTTGGTGCACAAGTACGAAATTCCGTGATAAGGACGGATTGCTTTATGGCCAACATAGGCTCATTGGAAATATGTGCCTCTACATACATTTCTGCAAAACTTACAAAAAAAATGTACCTATATGTACGATTCACTGCCGTTTCCAGTTGAAATGAACACTAGAGGCAGTAAAACTCCGACAACTTTTATTCTTTTTCACACAAAATGATTTACAGGTACAGATTTTGATTAATAAAGGCTAATTTTCACACACAGAATATTATGTTATGACTTCAAAACAATTTTAACATCCTGCACAATTTGAAACTGATATTTTTGTACGTTTTCGTCACATACACGGCTTTATATGCATGAGTTTTCTAATTTACACACATTATGGTGTTGCACTTGAGCGATGAAAAGCTCTGGTACGAACCCCGTGAAACTACGGTTCGAAAAAACTGCTAAAATCTGTGTAAGAAAGTTAAAATATGACTTTCTGCTAACACTAGCATTTGTTAGCACTATCGGGTAGTTTTAGGGTTGGGTTTGGTGTAGGGGATATTTCCAACATCATAGAGCATTAACCTTTAGCGACCGAATATTTGAAATCTGAACAGCCAAAATACGTACCTCAAGCAGCGTAATAAAAACGCTGCGATCAGTGCCTGTACCAACATAATAAAAACGTGCCACGGTCATGTATTAAACATGTGTTTTAGTGCCACTTTCTGGACATTTCACTTTGAAACTGCCGCGAAACGTGCAGTAAGGTACATAATTACAGTGTTGCAGAAATGTATGTAGAGGCACGTATTTCCAATGAGCCTGGGTTGTTTACGGCAGCAACAGATGCAAGTGTACAGCTAGAGATTACCATGGTGATATATTTATGACAATGAATTCCACTCATCTAACTGTAGGGGTCTCCAAAGTCACAAAACATACATAAAACTACATACAGTTGGCTTAACACAGGGGTGCCCAAACTCGGTCCTGGAGGGCCGGTGTCCTGCAGAGTTTTGCTCCAACTTGCCTCAACACACCTGCTGGTAAATTTCCAGTATGCCTATAAGTGCTTGATTAGCTGGTTCAGGTGTGTTTAATTGGGGTTGGAGCTAAACTCTGCAGGACACCGGCCCTCCAGGACCGAGTTTGAGCACCCCTGGCTTAACAGAAGAATTAATATAAATGCTTTTATAAAATTATAAGTTTCACATTTCAAGTTGGAAACTTTCTGCTTCCTGTAGTGACACTCATGCAGTGTTTCTGTACTCTCACACAGATGAAGTGGATTTCATGTAGCAGTTGAAACACTTTTCATTCAATAATTTTTGTACTGATACAGTGACCTTATACACAAGAATAAAGTTCAACATAGGCCTATACTATTTAAATTCATATTAAGTGTGGTCTATATATTTTTTTATCAGTTTTATTTTGTTGAACATTATGATTACATGAAATGACTTGTACTGAACGGAATATTCCTATAATACAAAAAAAAAACACCACTTTTCTCACTCCTGACTCTAACAATGCTTTGCCAACAGCTTTTGCATACAAAAGGTCAAGTGTTTGGGAGCTGAAGTGGGACTGTGGACTCAAATTAGGGCTGAAATGAAAAGGTGAAAGCATCACTTGTGTGTCTGCCACATGAAGGCCTTGAGAAAATCTACACAAACACTATTAAAAGACAGTTCTTCTACACACAATCACACACAGTTGTGGAACTCACAAGGTCCACTTGAGGAAGATTTGTGCAATTCTGTCATCGGTGAAAGATAAGGGCAAAGTGAGGGGTTGAGGCACGAGTGAATGGGCAGCTGAGAGAGGGATAAATAAAGACCAGACGAGTGGGTTTGAGCAAGAATGAGTAAGAGAATAATTAATTGGGAAAATAAAGGACATGAGGGTGAGCAGTCAGAGTGGAATGTAATGCAAACTGCTCACAGAGAGACCTGTTATTTTAAGGACAGAGTTAGTCTGATGACTTAATGGCATCTGCGCAAGCCACCCCTCCTCTTGCTCATCTTTTTATTTTCATCCTCCATTTGAAGAAATGAGAGCGAAAAATAGTCGACAGAGACAATGGCAGGCTGACGATAGACTGAAGGTGGGAATAACTGTTATTGTTTTTGGCTGAAGAGGCATTATCTTACCAGAATCGTGACAGGCAGGTACAGCCAAGGGAATAATGGAAAATCTGAGTGTGTGTTCCCACAGAACTTAATCCTATCAATGAAAATATTTTGAGAAAAAAAATAACCCAGCATGATATTTATAATGCAATAACAATGTTTACAAGATGACAAATGTTGAAAAATTACTTCAAATAATCCAATCATGGTATCGGGGATTGCACTGCTTTACTGTAGATGCTTGAGCTGAACACTAAACTGAAATTATTTGCTGATGGGTTAATATGCTCACTCAAATGCATCTTATATATGAGATTAATCAGCTGTATCCAATAATATAAACATAATATTGCTGTTTACATTTGCACAGGTATTGAAATGTATGCAAGGTGAACTTGAGCTAAGTCACATGCTAACACTAGTCACATAACAGTGTGCTGATGCAATATAGTCTTTAAAACCATAGGCGGAGTTTGGGGGCGTGGGGATCTACAAATGCACAGGACGCGATTCACAAATAAATGCCAGGCAAAGTTGTGGTTGTGACATAAATATATATTTGTGAATATGTTTTTTATTTGCAAATCTCATTTTATTTATTTGTGAATTTAATTCATGTTTGTGAAACTTTAAGATTTATTTGTGGATCTCATTCTATTTATTTGTGGATCATAATCTATTTATTTGGAATTAAGCAACAATTCTACCCCCATACTTGGCTGTTTGGAGTAGTCACAAATAAAAGCACCCCTTAGAAGTCATGGGCATATTGAAATGTGGAAGTTAGTTCATTAAAAGGTCTTCAAAGCAAAGCCTCTGCAAGGCTACAGTGGTACTGGCTGACAAGTCCTGAATATCAATCCTTACTATTGAAGCAACAAGTTTTGCAATGGTCACGGCACAGGTGAAGTCAGAATGTACAGACATCAGTCCCAAATCGTATTTTAGAAAACTTTGAAAGGCAAACTACAGCTGTTGGGTGCCGCTGAGAATAAACTTGAGTGTGCATACGGTCATAATTTATGAATCATAACCCGCCAAATGGGCTAGTGATTTGATGTGCGTTACTCACCTTACTTCACTGGAGCTATAATAATCTATAATCTCTGAGAATATTGGCCTGACGCTTTACTATTGGGGGCTCTGGCAGCTAGCTATACTGTTGGCTAATCAAATCTAAAACGGGCTTAGCTAACGTTAAGTATTTAGATGGGAGAGCATGAGAGGAGATAATGATTAAGTTCACTTGTCACTGAGTTTAAGATGTTAAGTTAGTTATCTTACCCAGTACACGACCTGTTACTCGCCATCATACAACCTCGCTCGCTCTTCTGTCAGACTGCGGCGGCAGTGGCGGGAATCTGGGGAAACGTAGTGGGCGTGGTCCACCTGGGACTTCAATCGAGAGTGACCAATAGAAAAAGGCTTTTCATCCTGCTGGGTATAGACTGCCCACTGATAGACAGCTTCACTCGCAAGCAAAACTTTTCAAAAAAAGATGGCAGAAAAGAGAGTCACATTTGTGGTATCGCGATGAAAAGTGTTTGAAGTGCACAAAGAAAAAGATTTTCAAAGATTCATATGCACTGCAAATAATTTGATCAATTTCTTTATTTTTGAGCCTTAAGACTTTTTTTTTGCAGTCTTTTATTTTTTAATTACAAAATAATTCGTTTTACTCTCAAACACATAATGTTTGATTGAATAATAAAGAAACAACTGAAGTGGATCTTGTGAAATGTGCGATCGCATCGCTGATTACTCTTGAGAAACTTTAAGATGAAGAAGGCTATGGAAGGACAAATATCCAAACTTTTTCAGACTACTGTAGTTTGAACTGCCCATTGGTTGCCCCTACGCTGAGAAAGTTTCTCAGTTATAAGGAGAATCTGGCTCCGATCTTCAGTGGCACAGGAAAGATTCTCAGATTTTTCTTTACTGCACATAGTGAACGATTTGACTGAAAAACTATCAGAAGAGATAGTTAAACAAACACAGTGGTCATCTACGCAATTTGGAAATAGGCTTTTCTGCATTAGGTATGTTTTTCTGTTTTTTACTGTATTTTTAATGTCGAATATATGTCATATAAATATATGAAATGTAGAACATATTAAAAAAAGTGTCTGTGGCTCCTCTGCCAGTGGGTGACCCCCAAGCATAAAAGGGAAACTCCGCCTATGTTTAAAACATGAATTCACACACAGTAATTTCTGATCTGTAGCTAATACGCCAGCATACTCATTATTTGATTTTATTTCAGGAGTTTGGCTTTTCATAAGCAGTTTTTTATGTGTTGTATTTTATGTTGACAATTTCATTTACATTACTGTGTTCCTTTTTTTATGAAATTAATTCAGCAACAAATCATTAAATTGATCGAAAGTGGCAGTAATTATAAATTACAATGTCACAAAAGATTATTATTTCAACCAAACGCTGTTCTTTCCATGTATCGATGTTTCCATTAAAATATTAAGAAGCAACTATTTTCACCATTCATATAATTTGAGCACCAAATCAGCATATAAGAATAATATCTGAAGAATCATTTAACACTAAAGCAAATGTAACACTAATGGGTGCAGAAAATCATTTTTTAAAAACATTTTAAAATATATTACACTAAAAACAGTTATCTAAACAGAATTGAATAATTTTACAGTTTTTTTTCTATTTTTGATCAAATAAATGCAGCCTTGTACAACAATTATGCTCAGTTGTTTTCATTTTCATTGTGTTCAGTTCCTGTTTTACCTGCCTTTGTTATCTATTTAGTTTTCTTTTTCTTTTTTTGTTCTCATTTTCCTGCCACTAGCTTGTTACCATATATTCATTATTTAGATCACACCTCATTGTATTCTGTTCATTATCTTGTTTCAAGTTGCATCCCAATTCAGAAGCGGTGTACTTTGAAGGCTGCATTCGAAGACTGCAAATGCAACAAAGGCTGTACTTATTCGAAGGCTCCTTCAAATGTGGCCTTGAAACACATCCTTTGTTTTCCAGGCAAGGAAGGATACAACTGATGAATCCTTCACAGCCCAGGCTAAGTCGCCGTGATTTTGCCAAGTAAGACATGTTCCTGGATCAACATAACTGTCCAAAAATATAGACTTAACTCAATCCCTACCCCTAAACCTAACCCTACCCATAATTTACTCCTAAAAACAGTGTGAAATGATAGCTGATTAACAAGGGTGTAGAAGCACCTAACCCTGATTTTAAGCCTAAAACATATATTTCCTGAAAAGTTATCCCTCAATTCTGATTGGTTGATAGGAATGTTGTTCCAGGATCAACAAGGATGTTGATCCAGGAACATGTTGTACTTGGTGAAATCACGGTCACCGCCCAGGCTATCCCAAGATTCACTGCACACTGATGACGACAGGATTTTATGAGAGAAAATGCAGATTACACTTTTAAATGTAAGTATTGGGTTTCAGCTTACTTGAATATCTAACAATACAAATGTACAAATGTGGAAAAAAACTTTAAATATGTTTAAATGTTGTTTAAAGCTGTTAAACATATCTTACTAAGATGCAATTTTTATAGATAGTTTATACATGTTATCATATTTTGGCAGGTTGTGAACCCTGTTTAGTTTTCAGACTATTGAATATCACTTTCAAAAAAGTCCAGTACAAACGTTACTGCCACTCGTCAACGGCAGCTGTTGCTAGGTGACAAGATTAATTCTTTATAGGCTAGATTATCCCATTTAACAACTCTTCTTCAGAACTTTGTGGCCTTTTATGTCCATGTCCTTCGAAGGATGCAGCCTTCAATTTGGGACACAGCTTAAGCCCTTCAGTTTCTTTGTTCAGTATTGTTGTGGTGTACTTGTGTACAAACTGTTGCTGTGGATTTACCGGAGTCTGTTTTATTTAATAAAAACTTTTTTCCCGCACTATCGTCACTGGACACTAAATGTAACACCTTGTTGAGCATAAGAGACTTCTTTAAAGTCATTTTTAAAAAATTAAGGTAGAGTGGGGGGAAATGCCCCCCTTAAGGAGTGTGTAACTTTATCAGAAAATTACAGAATTACAGAAAATTATCTTAGTTTTAGTGACAATGACATAAATTATAAACCAAGTATGAAAAATGTCCAGAGTTTTCATGTTATTAGCTTTTTAACAAAAAATTAATTTGTACCAAGGGAGCGTCCTGCACCTCAAGTGGGGTAAAATGCCCCCCAGTCTGACAAAGCAATTTGCTTTAAACATTTACAGCAAAATCAGAGTACAGACAGTTTTAGCTTAAAATGAAAAAGAATATAATCAATAATTATGAATTACAAAATTATAATAGCCTATTTGAAAAATTTTGTTAGCTGATGCTAACTAGCTAGCTAACTAGCTACCTGATGCTAATTTGAGGTAATTTTTGAATATAAAGTCCAAATATTTTTATTCAACCAACTAGTTAGAATACATTTGATGCAAAAACAAAGGATTTGATGTTCAGAACAGAATAACTGCACTAATTGCTTATTGCCCCCTGGGGGCTTTACACCACTGACTATGTTTGAGAAAAAAATTGTCATTCTGAAAATATAATTATATTTTTATTAAATAACACGTACTCCCTATCTATAGGCCCTACTGTTCTCATATCATATATATAACTGTGATGTTCTACAAAACAACAAGCTTTAAAACACCTTTTTCTTACTGCTGAAAATCAGATCATTTACTGTGAAATTCGTTTTCTCTTCGGTAGCCTACATCACCAGTGTAAGCTTCATAGTGAATATTTCTACATTACTCTTGTCAACGTAGTCCATAGTTACAATAAAAATTTTTCTTTTTTATTGGGGGGGGGCTTTTGCCCCATGGGGTCGTTTTCCCCCACTCTACCCTATACCAACCCATAACTTTTCAAAAGTACAGTACATATTTTATACATGATTACATTTGTAAATTTTTACTTTGTTCAAACACAATTTTTCACAAAAAAAAAGTCAGTTCGACATTTATTTAGGATATTTAATTTTATTTACTAATATTTTGTTTACTTTTTTTATTTCATTGACTAAAATGTTATGCTCTTTCTGTTAGAGTAAAATAGGTTCAAATTAATTATGAAATAGTGAATAAACAGAATGGACATTTTTACATTTAGTCATTTAGCAGATACTTTTATCCAAAGCGACTTACAAATGATGACAATATAAGCAATAGAATCCAATAAAAGAGCAGTGTGACAATTCTCGGTTATATATCTGTTGCAGACCCTGCCCTGGAAGTCCACTCAACAGATGAGAATTGTCTTTTTGTAATGAAGAAAGAGAGAGAGACAAGAGTTTGCTTTTAGTCAAGCGGTCCTCTTTGTTGACTGAAGACGCGCCATAGCAGTACTCATGTGGTCAATGTGGGAACAGTTTTGCATGTAACGTAAACCTTAAGATACACATGAGGATCCACAGCGGAGAGAAACTGCACACATGTGATCAGTGTGGACCATGGCAACTCTTCCCTCAACTGCCACTTAGTATTTAGAAAATGCAACTTTGTTCTCATTGACATACACTCATGACAATATGTTATATAAATACATAGAAATAGACACATGTAAATAATAAATAAAGTATATACAATCAATTCAATATTCCTGTGACCTGAACTCCATGTGGGGGTCACACACACACACACACACACACACACACACACATGTGTATATATATATATATATAAAATAAAAAGAAAACAAGTATAAAATACAAAACGAATAGAGAAGGCTAGTGTTAGAGGCCATATTTTTCCAAGAGATGTCTAGAAATGTCCTATAAAAACATTAGACTCCACTGGGAGTAAAATAACATCAGTTTAACAAATCAATCAGGCCTCCAGCAACTCAAGGCCGAATCACATTAGCAACCGCAATAATTTTCAGCTTCAGTGATAGAATCGACCTGACCAAGATGCTAATGCTATTGAAATAGATTATTCATTATCCATTTGTGCAATACAGTTGGCTAAATGACAAATACCAAAATTACAGAAAATGCATGAGCGACTGTTAAAATTATTTGCAGTTTTTTACTGTGAGCTGATGATTCCGTTACAATTAAATGTACAATCTGTACAGTCAGCTCTTGGGGGCCCTCTCTTTTGCACCTTGAGGAATATCCAATGTTTAGGTGGAATCATTAAACCATTTCAGATTTTACTGACTCAATTACCTTGACCTCAAAGCAGTGGTGAACTCTGTACCTAATGATGCACTAACTATGTTTCCTATACAAATACTTGCTAGTATAGTGTGTGACAACAATTATTCATCACAAAGGTGCACACAGAGGTTATATTAACTTTAATGAATAAATAATCATAAATCATAAATTAAAAGTGATCTTTAACTTTATATTTTATAGTCTGTTTAACTTCATCACTTCATCTTTCCTCATGAGAAGATGAGGGTCCATGGCATCAGTTTCCATTCTGTAAACACTTTTTGGATTTTGTGTTGGGCAATCAACCGTGCTTACTTTCAGGCAGAAAATCTATTTCAGATCACTGATTAAAGGTTGGATAAACGGGTTATTGCTGTATAATGTTATTTTCATGTCCTGTATCATCGTCTATGGCTATGTTTACATGGACATCAGTAATCTAATTATTTACCTTATTCTAAATAAGACAATATTGTGACTAAGGAGTTTACATGAGTTGCTTTTAGAATACTCCTTTTATTTTCCTGTTTTACATGTTATAGTACATAGACCAATTATTGGCACACATCATTACGTCCCCACGTGACGCCATCTGATGTCCCCTCCAGAATTCCCCTCACGTATAAACATATAGTTCATCTTCGTGATGATGCCATGTACAGTTTTGGGTGTTTCATTTTTAATTTTATGAAAGATTCAAGTGCAGTTAATTATTTGTACGTGCATACAGACGACGGTGGTGTTGAAACTCTTTTATTTGCCACCAAACGGTTGACCACTGTCTTGTGTGTATCCTACAAGTTGCAAAATGCAGCGAAAAGTCCTACACGACGGTAATAGTGTGATTAAGGCGTTTACATGTCTATACTGCACTTCAATAATGCGACTAAAATAGGAATACGCCACATGTCTTCATTCAATTTGTGTTTACTTCGAGTATGACTTTAGTCGGATTTAGGTAATCAAAAATCTCTGATTACATGGTAGATTCTTAATCAGAGTATTGTCTTAATCCTGTTAAAATCGGAGTATTGTTGTCCATGTAAACGTACTGTATATGTTAATATATTAGACATACATACTGAGCTTATCGGATCATCTTATCACTTCAAATATTTTAAAGATGGAAATCATAATTTTAGGTGAACATAGGGACTTTAAATACAGACAAATTAAATTTTAAATAGTGTTTCACAACTTAGAGTGGATGTCCTTGAAGAAAAACTAAATAAAACTTGTAACTTAATATTATCGTCATTTTTTTAAATTGGTAACAATTTAACAGGTTTTATCATTTAATTTAATTTAATTAATTATAATTATAATTTAACGAGTCTGATACCTCACCTTCATTTTCCATCATTTTTTGTAACTTTACTGACCATGTTTTTTTTATTACATCTTGCCCCATGTGACATTAATTTTTATGACTAGTCAGCATAAATAAAGTAATAATATTAATAATCATCACATTATATGAGTGCAATAATGTCTAATTCAGGGAAAAAGGATGTGACCCCCAAAATTATTATTATCCTATTATTATTATTATTAACCTATGGTTGTTGTTATGTTTTTCTTATAGGTCGTTTGGGAGCCAGTTGGATTTTAAATGAAAGTTCTTGAAAATGACATACATAGTTCCTCATCGATTTTTCAAGTAAACAAAACGTTTTTTCCAGTATTTTTTCCTGTAAAAATGATTTTTCAGTGTAATAAAATGTCAAAGCTGCTCAAATTTGCTTTGTTTTATAAATAAAACATATATGTTAGATCTGGATTTGAACCCACATCTCTTCGTTTTGCTATCTAATAATGTGAGCCTCTGTCTTATATACACACCAAACACAAGTCAAAGATGCATCATTCATTTTCATTTAGGATGTCAGACTACCCATTCAACGTGATCTCATGATAATTCGTATGTATTTTACGTAAAATGTGGTTCTATAAAACGTACATTTACTTACGTTTTTACAGGCACTAAAACGTACAATACTGACGTATTTTCAACCTCTAAACGTACGAAACTGACGTATTTTCAGCATTTTAACGTACAAAACTGACGTATTGACGACACCTAAAAATGAATCCTTATGAATATTGAAATCGCGGCATTAATTTTATTAGTTTGACCCATTACACACTATATCACAATTTTCCCCCTTCGTTCTTTCCCTGATTACCATGTACAAGGCAGCTACGCTGTAAGACAAAGTGTGTGTGTGTACAGAGGAGGTCTTAGATGAAGTTTGCTTCAGCACCTTAAAGGTTAAGATATCTGTGTCGACTGTGTCTTGACTCTCCTATCTAAACACGATTCTCCTTCCACCATGCCTCTCTCATGTAGTATCTGTGAATTTGCAGCCTTCTCTCATACAGATAGACACACCTTCCCTCACACAAACCTGTTTGTCATAAAGCACTTTATTTGCTCTGCTTTCAGATGATGTGTTATGGTATATAAAATATAAGCAGAATGGTAAAGTGGATTATCAACTGTCCTCCAAAATCTCAAGCACTTTAGGACTAACCCGTGAACTGTTATTCAAACTGAGTGTACAATAATAGAAAAGGTTGTTTGTAGCATCAATGCTTTTTAAAATATATATGTAAGCTATATGTCTAACCCAGGCTCATTGAATGTGTGTGTGCATGTATGTATGTATATATTCAAAATTATATTAAATTATATTGATATTAAAATTTGATATTGATATTAAAATTCTGTACAACAAGCCGATAATCATCAAATATTAAATAAATGTTTATGTAATTATACTTTTATTACACATTTTATTTTTATGTTTGTATATTTTTAGATGAATATAACCAATATGTAGCCAATTTTAAAACTTATAAAATAAACCACAAAATAAAACACTAAAAACCAAATCATCAAATAAAACATCAAATCTTTAATACCGATAACAGATATACTGTGTAATACCGATAACAGATATACTTTCTCCTACTCCTAATTTTTCTCCAACATGGCTGATTCCAGTCAAATAGTGCATAGAATAGCACATTACACCTACCATAATGTATTAATTATTTAATTATGTGAGATCTTAAGCACATACCATCATCTTATAAAACTGAACCTCTCCAATGTAGAATCTAGTTCTAAATCTGATATTTTCTGACAGCTATACTATATGTGTTGTTTCGACCTTTAGGGTGTGACCTAATGCTGACAGTTAAATTGGGCAACGCATCAGCAGGCAAATTCCAACTCAAATGACGTGAATCCGACATGTTTTGACAACCTGTCTTTTGCCCACGTTTACAGCGAAGAGGGAGAGAGTGTTCCAAACAGAGCAATATTAAATGAACGCAAGAGGAGCCCACACTGTTTTAACAAGCCTCCTTCAGCCACAAATACACCACAGATTTTCACAGCAGAGAGAAAGCAAGTTTGATTTGAGAACATAAAAAATTGCCATATGACATCCTTCAGAACGCACATACACACAAAAAATAACCCCATTTAACAGGAGTGACATCTGTGGTGCAGGTGATTTGCTTACAAGGTGACACTGCATCAGTCTTGGCGGCCATGTTTGGCAGCTTGTCAATAGAGGAAAGACTAGACATATGAAGATGGTGGAATGCACAGCTTTTTACAATTTACGATTCCAACTGCCAGGAAGCCCAAACCTCAAGCTCAGAGGAAAGAACACTCTGGAAAATCTATGACAAGGTAAATTTACTCAGGTTTAAATATTTCATGCTTGAAAATGTTTTTAAAACTCCCATTGCACTGAGAGGAGGGCTCGCCTGTCACTCCAGAACTTCTCCTTTAATGCAAACTTATTTTCCAAATTAGGTGTTTTCCACTCACTCATTTTACCACAGCCTTCAAAATGATTAGAAATCTATATTTCATACTTCTGTGCAGGACCGTGCCCTGCAACACTCATCCGGTTAGCCCTCACTCGCTCCCTTTTCATTCTCCCTCCCTCTTTTCATTTCATTTCAGATAATCTGTCTTGCCCGACTTCATACTCCCCAGTCTCACTGCAAGCTTTTTTCTTTTCTGATGTTCAAATTTAGATTCATATGGATGTTATGCTTATTAAAAGCATGCAATAGGCTGATTCAATCTGTTCTTCTGTGTAATCTGCTAAATATATAGAGAGTCGGGGCAATCGATTTATGACATCATTTTACTTCTGATTGAATTTGTGCATTAGCCATTAAAACTGCAAAACAAATTTTTTGTACTGTGAGTGTTTTCATCTCGGGGGAAGAAAAGACAAAGAGGGGCTGATGGAATATAATCATTTTGGGTGGAATAATTTAATAATAATGGGGTTTAGGCTTGTGTTTTTGCTTCCCATTTAGGCTTAGAACACAAGTGGAATGTGTAATGAAATGGCAGGAACACAAAAGGTGCTGGAACAAACTGATATTTTGAAATAGTCTAAATCCCCAGAGAAGATCTCCCCCTCCACTTCTTGAGATGCTTAGGCGCTGCAGCACTTCCCTAAAAAGGAGTACAGAATGCAGTGTAAATATAGTGGTATAAAAATAATTTGGGAAAATAATACTGAAGAACTCTGCAGGTCCATCTCACCCAAGATGAAAAGGGATGCCTTTATGTTTTACCTTGTACCAATTTTGTAATCCTCTTCAACTGTCTGACATCCCCAAAGGAAAATACAAGAAGTGCTGCTGACAGACACACATTACAATGTATGAGTTAAATCTAATTTCTCTTCCATTTTTAGTTGTGAAGGTAAATATGTTTGTGCGTGCAAAATGCTGCAGAGTAACTACAAAATTAATTATTTAAATCAAAGAAGCTATTGAAGTATACTGTAAATAGAGGTAGATTCCCTCACACAAACCTATTAATCATACTTCATTTCTTTCGCTTTCAGATGATATGTTATGGTAAAAATATTGGCAGAATGGTAAAGTGCCTCATCATGAACCGACTGAACCATCCTCCAGAATCTCAAGTACACTGGGATTCACCCACACTCTTAAGAAAAATGGTTCTAAACAGTACCAAAAAAGGGTTCTTCGCCTTGTAACAATAGCAGAACCCTTTTTAGTGCTAAATAGAACCTTTTTTATAGGGTTCCATATAGAACCACGCTTTGAAAATGCTATATACGACCTTATTGGTGTTATAAATAACATTTTTAATTATAGTTTTTCATGAATATTAGTATGTTAATATCATTAATATTAGGATTATTTGTATATATTATTTATTAATATAGTTTTTACCCCTCTATCTGCCAGGTTTTATAATATCTTGAAGTGTCTATTAGGGTTTTACATCAAATCAACAACAATAACAACAACAACGTGACAAATTTTTTTAATGACGTGAAATTGTAGTAAAAATTACAGTGTTCTAACAACAGTTAATACATTAATGAATGACAAAGGACATTGAACATAAATAAATGCTTAAAGAAATAAAACAAAATAGAACATAAAATAGTGTATTGAAGACCTTCTATGATGCCTTTAAGTTAATCATTATCTATATTTTTGGTGTGATTGAATGGTAGTTTCTTTCTGCAGATGATAAGGTTGTAGGATGTGACAGCATCTGAAATGCACAATTGAGTTTAGATATACAGTTTGTCTCCTTTCATTTGTTTATGTGAAAACAATTGTTTATGAAGGCCAAAAGTAGTATGTGATCACTTCACAATGTTGAAAGGAAAATGTAATATAAAGTCAAGGGATAGCTGGGTATGTTTATGCATAAACCCTAGTAATAAAACATATCTAACAAAATGGACCAAAAATCCAATATCTTTGGGTGTATTCACACCTGTCTTGTTTGGTTCGATTGAATCGAACTCAAGTTTGTTTCACCCTTTGGTGCAGATCTTTTGGGCAGGTGTGAATACAGCCATCGCACTCGGGTGCGCACCAAACAACCGTACCGAGACCCAGCTGAAGAGGTGGTCTCAGTCCGCTTCCAAACGAACTCTGGCACGGTTGAATGGATGAATCAATGAATGGATGACCTTAAGCACACGTGTGGTTTTGTTTACAGTCTCTGGTTCACTTGCAAAAAAGGGCAGTGTGAAAGCGAACCGTGCCAAACAAAAAAAAATCAACATTGTATTTGGTCCGGACCAAACCAAGTGAACGAGCGGACTTTCCTGGTGTGAATACACCCTTTGTTACTTACTTAGTAAAGAAGAGGAGAGTATCCTTAACTGAATAGAGCTGATCACACGTACATGTTCTCTTAAACTAAAAAGAGAAAAGACATAGGAAACCAATTATTAGCATTTGAAAGTTATAATTTATAGACATTTTAAGAAAGAAATGATTTACCTGTTGAGAGTGTGTTGACAGTCTGTGTAGTTGGATGGCTGAGCTCCAGAAAATCAGTAATGAGGCATCTTAGAGTGTAGCTTCGGTTAGGGTTTTACATTAAAACAACAATAACCACAACAGCAGCATGTTGTGTGAATTATGTTTTTATTGACATGCAAAATTATCAGTGCTCTTAACAACAGTTATTAGCTGAATACATTAATGAATGACAATTGACATTGAACATGAATAAATATATAAATAAGTAAAACAAAATAAGAACAAAAAATAGATAAGATGAAGCCCAACTCCCTCTTTTCATTTCATTTCAGATAATCTGTCTTGCCCGACTTCATACTCCCCAGTCTCACTGCAAGCTTTTTTCTTTTCTGATGTTCAAATTTAGATTCATATGGATGTTATGCTTATTAAAAGCATGCAATAGGCTGATTCAATCTGTTCTTCTGTGTAATCTGCTAAATATATAGAGAGTCGGGGCAATCGATTTATGACATCATTTTACTTCTGATTGAATTTGTGCATTAGCCATTAAAACTGCAAAACAAATTTTTTGTACTGTGAGTGTTTTCATCTCGGGGGAAGAAAAGACAGAGAGGGGGCTGATGGAATATAATCATTTTGGGTGGAATAATTTAATAATAATGGGGTTTAGGCTTGTGTTTTTGCTTCCCATTTAGGCTTAGAACACAAGTGGAATGTGTAATGAAATGGCAGGAACACAAAAGGTGCTGGAACAAACTGATATTTTGAAATAGTCTAAATCCCCAGAGAAGATCTCCCCCTCCACTTCTTGAGATGCTTAGGCGCTGCAGCACTTCCCTAAAAAGGAGTACAGAATGCAGTGTAAATATAGTGGTATAAAAATAATTTGGGAAAATAATACTGAAGAACTCTGCAGGTCCATCTCACCCAAGATGAAAAGGGATGCCTTTATGTTTTACCTTGTACCAATTTTGTAATCCTCTTCAACTGTCTGACATCCCCAAAGGAAAATACAAGAAGTGCTGCTGACAGACACACATTACAATGTATGAGTTAAATCTAATTTCTCTTCCATTTTTAGTTGTGAAGGTAAATATGTTTGTGCGTGCAAAATGCTGCAGAGTAACTACAAAATTAATTATTTAAATCAAAGAAGCTATTGAAGTATACTGTAAATAGAGGTAGATTCCCTCACACAAACCTATTAATCATACTTCATTTCTTTCGCTTTCAGATGATATGTTATGGTAAAAATATTGGCAGAATGGTAAAGTGCCTCATCATGAACCGACTGAACCATCCTCCAGAATCTCAAGTACACTGGGATTCACCCACACTCTTAAGAAAAATGGTTCTAAACAGTACCAAAAAAGGGTTCTTCGCCTTGTAACAATAGCAGAACCCTTTTTAGTGCTAAATAGAACCTTTTTTATAGGGTTCCATATAGAACCACGCTTTGAAAATGCTATATACGACCTTATTGGTGTTATAAATAACATTTTTAATTATAGTTTTTCATGAATATTAGTATGTTAATATCATTAATATTAGGATTATTTGTATATATTATTTATTAATATAGTTTTTACCCCTCTATCTGCCAGGTTTTATAATATCTTGAAGTGTCTATTAGGGTTTTACATCAAATCAACAACAATAACAACAACAACGTGACAAATTTTTTTAATGACGTGAAATTGTAGTAAAAATTACAGTGTTCTAACAACAGTTAATACATTAATGAATGACAAAGGACATTGAACATAAATAAATGCTTAAAGAAATAAAACAAAATAGAACATAAAATAGTGTATTGAAGACCTTCTATGATGCCTTTAAGTTAATCATTATCTATATTTTTGGTGTGATTGAATGGTAGTTTCTTTCTGCAGATGATAAGGTTGTAGGATGTGACAGCATCTGAAATGCACAATTGAGTTTAGATATACAGTTTGTCTCCTTTCATTTGTTTATGTGAAAACAATTGTTTATGAAGGCCAAAAGTAGTATGTGATCACTTCACAATGTTGAAAGGAAAATGTAATATAAAGTCAAGGGATAGCTGGGTATGTTTATGCATAAACCCTAGTAATAAAACATATCTAACAAAATGGACCAAAAATCCAATATCTTTGGGTGTATTCACACCTGTCTTGTTTGGTTCGATTGAATCGAACTCAAGTTTGTTTCACCCTTTGGTGCAGATCTTTTGGGCAGGTGTGAATACAGCCATCGCACTCGGGTGCGCACCAAACAACCGTACCGAGACCCAGCTGAAGAGGTGGTCTCAGTCCGCTTCCAAACGAACTCTGGCACGGTTGAATGGATGAATCAATGAATGGATGACCTTAAGCACACGTGTGGTTTTGTTTACAGTCTCTGGTTCACTTGCAAAAAAGGGCAGTGTGAAAGCGAACCGTGCCAAACAAAAAAAAATCAACATTGTATTTGGTCCGGACCAAACCAAGTGAACGAGCGGACTTTCCTGGTGTGAATACACCCTTTGTTACTTACTTAGTAAAGAAGAGGAGAGTATCCTTAACTGAATAGAGCTGATCACACGTACATGTTCTCTTAAACTAAAAAGAGAAAAGACATAGGAAACCAATTATTAGCATTTGAAAGTTATAATTTATAGACATTTTAAGAAAGAAATGATTTACCTGTTGAGAGTGTGTTGACAGTCTGTGTAGTTGGATGGCTGAGCTCCAGAAAATCAGTAATGAGGCATCTTAGAGTGTAGCTTCGGTTAGGGTTTTACATTAAAACAACAATAACCACAACAGCAGCATGTTGTGTGAATTATGTTTTTATTGACATGCAAAATTATCAGTGCTCTTAACAACAGTTATTAGCTGAATACATTAATGAATGACAATTGACATTGAACATGAATAAATATATAAATAAGTAAAACAAAATAAGAACAAAAAATAGATAAGATGAAGCCCAAGTTTCAGTGAAACAATCACATTTCAATCAACATGATGCCTTAAAGTCCATCATTTTGGTGTGATTAAGTAGCGATTTTTCTCTGCAGATGATGAGGTTGTGGGATGTGATACATCTGAAATACACAATTAAGTTTAGAGTTACAGTGTGTCCATGTGTTTGTGTAAAAACAATTATGTTTATGAAGGCCAAAAGCAAAAACGGACAGTTTGTGAGCCCTTCACAATCTTAAAAGAAAAAAAGTGATATAAAGTCATGGGATAGTTTTGATATTTATTGTGACTGGGTATGTTTATACATAAACCCAAGTCATATTTTAAAAAATCTTACAATATGAAGCCAGTTACATTTTGAAAGTTACATTTGTATTTAAATTTTAAAAATGAAATAATTTACCTGTTGAGAGTGTGTTGACAGTCTGTAGTTGGATCACTGAACTCCAGAAAATCAGTAATGAGGAGCTTTGTCAGTTACAGATTTGAAAAACAAAAGGGCAGGAATAAAGAACCCTAAACTCTAACACAAAAAAAAAACATTTCAGCATGAAAGGGTTCTTCAGAATGCTATGGTTCTAAATAAAATCATTACTACATGTAAAGAACCTTTAAAGAACCGTCTTTTTTTAGAGTGCATAAATTGTTATGCTATCTTAATGTACAAAACCAGAAATAGTAGAAAACAATTGTAGAATGAAATAACACTTTGACTGTATAAAATTGATTAATTGCATATTTTAGTAACAGTATAAACATCATTTGGAACCATTTATCAGTAATATTAAAGATTTTTCAACTGTAATACAGAATCAGCTGGATATGATATGACTTTGAAAGATCCCTGCAGTTAGGAAGTTCAACTAGACACTATCCTGAGTTGTAACATGAAAGACAACAATGGAGAAAATAGTCACCATTATTGTAAAATGTCTGTTGTTTGCAGTAAGAATACGAATAAGAAATATTATATGTGTGTTTCATAAACAATTGGCACTTTTGGCCCTGTAGACATTTAGAAAATAAAATACATTTTCAAATTCTCACTGGTTCAATTGATAACCCTTTAGTTTAGGGACCAATTCTCACTATTAACTTGTTGCTTATTAGCATGCCTATTATTAACATATTGGCTGTTTCTTAGCACTTATAAAGCACATATGACCAGTACCTAAACTTAACAACTACCTTACAAACTATTAATAAGCAGCAAATTAGGAGTTTATTGAGGGAAAAGATGTAGTTAATGGTTTGTTAATAGCGAGAATTGGACCTTAAAATAAAGTGTGACCAATTAATTTGAATATTTAAAAAAATGTCCAGAAGTGGACAAACATGAATCACAAGAGAATTTTTCTCATTTTTATGAAAGCCATGAACGTTAAATCCATTACAGTGTAATTTCCGTTACATCTTAACAATGCATTGTGTTTAAAAACATTCTGTGATGGAAATAACTGGTGCATGAAAAATTATATTTTAATATAATATAAAATGGCCAACCCTTGCTAGCCCTTATTTTGTAGCCAATAATATATATATATATATATATATATATATATATATATATTAAAGGTTGATTGCATATAGGTACAGTAAATTGTTGTATATATTTATATATATTTTTAATAAATTAATTATTATTACAATTGCTATCTTGAAATGACCCATGTAAAATCAACTTTTTAGCCCAAAGAATTTGCATTTAAAAAAAGAAACGATATTAATTTCCACACAATTTTAAGCCTCCAAAATTTGTGACATACAAACCACATATGAAGATTTTGAACATCTGGTACTGCAGAGGAGACGTGTGATTCAGACTTCATGCTATTATCTCTGATTTCTCAATTTAGTCTCCTGCTTGCCAACACCTTTCTTGGAAACCAAATGTTGGCAAATGTCATTGTGTCAGAAATTAAGCTGCCCTTGCTGCCTCATTCTCTTCACACTCCTGACAGCATTTTGCTCAACCAGGTCATGATCAGCATCCAAGAAACTAAAAGCAGACCAAATCAGAATATATACACATACAAAACAAATATATTTTTTGCATACCAAGATGGGACTAAATGTAACACCATAATAATATGATTGTGTGCTAGATTGTTTGGTGCTTGATAGCATTTAACTCAACAGAGAACATTAAAAGACTAAATAGTTGACCACAATCTCAAAAATGTGCAAAAATGCACATGCCAAGACAAAGAAGCAGCAGAATAGACTGTTGCCCATAGCAACATTGTAGGGCTATTTGTATTAATGATGTGGTAAAGAGACTCAATAAGTTAAAACTCCTCAAGAAATATCTAACGCTCAGCCAAAATATGATGGACATCCTGGAAAGCACTGGGAGTTTGAAAAATATATGAACACAGATTGCCACAATATGAATTATAAATGATTTAACTTGAAATTTCAGGAAACATTCAACGAAATAAACGTGATTTTTTTTTCTTTTTTGATCCGTTCCCCTGCCTCTCTGTCATGCAGGCACATTCTCTCATGGTCTCCGTCTAGCACCTGGTAATAAGTTGACACCCTTGCATTTCCTCTGTGTGAGAGTGACACCAGACCCAGGTTGCTTGTAGATATGACTTCTGCTTTAAGCAGCCTCTCTTCTCCCTTGTCATCTGCTAAATTAAACAATTCTTTGGCATTTTGGAAATATATACTGCGCCGTATGTTCTTATGCTCACCCAAAAATGTTTACTCACCCTCTTATTATCCCATTTAATTAAATATGGAAAAATAATAGGAATGCTATATTCCAAGTCTTCTGAATGCCGCCATGGCTTCCATAGAGGAACAGACTGAAATTAATGTACTATTCATTGAAATTATGGACTTTTGCATTAACAGAAGATCATTAGAGATGTACAATTATGTCCAGTTCGTGAATAAATCATTCTTTCCTTTTCAATCAATTATTTGATCCAGTTCACAAAACCATTCTGGGGTGCATTTACCAAAAGCAACTATATGTTGCAAGGTCCATTGTTAGCTAATGATGCTTTTGGAAAATGCACCCCTGAATGGTTCCTTTATGAATCAGACAGATCTGATTCCTGAACTCACTCACTCAGTGATCTGGTCGTAATGTTTAATATACATTAATATAATTAGTGTTATATATTGTTTGTATTTAAGTATTTTTTTGGGCGTTAAAATTCTTTTTTTCATTTTAGTCTGTTCAACATGCACAGCTTTAGTATGACCTTAGATGAGTTAAAATATCGAAGGAATATCTGTATGGAACACTTTTAAGATGAATTTGTGTCCTTTTGAAGCTTAATCCTTGATTCACTTTTATTATATTGAAAAGAGTGGTTTGGATGTTCAAAAATTCACCTTTAATGTTCTACGCAAGGAAAGAAAGTCAACTTCAGAATGAATTAAAGTGCTTAAAATGGATTATCATTTACTTCATTCACATGTTGCTCTAAACCTGCATATGTTCTTTCTTGTATTCACACAATAAGATATTTTCAAGACAGGATTAAGAAGCACTGCTTTAGGGTACAGAAGAGCCAATATAAAAAATATTTAAAATTACAAAGAGCTCAAAATGTCCCCTACTTCAATCCACAGAACACAAAGATCTTGACTTACTGTGTGTGTGTGTGTGTGTGTGTGTGTGATACTTTCAAATGCAAGGATTTAGCTAAAGTTAATCTGTCTTCTGATAATAATCATTGTGTTTTGTTTCCTGCTGTGTCAAAGGTGGCTAATGAGAGGAACAGTGCATAGAGTGTACATGTGTGTGTGTGTTGTATGTCTGGGCTAAATGTGGATCATTGTAAAAAGACTTAACATCACAGATTAGGAGTTTATTGAGGGAAAAGATGTAGTTAATGGTTTGTTAATAGCGAGAATTGGACCTTAAAATAAAGTGTGACCAATTAATTTGAATATTTAAAAAAATGTCCAGAAGTGGACAAACATGAATCACAAGAGAATTTTTCTCATTTTTATGAAAGCCATGAACGTTAAATCCATTACAGTGTAATTTCCGTTACATCTTAACAATGCATTGTGTTTAAAAACATTCTGTGATGGAAATAACTGGTGCATGAAAAATTATATTTTAATATAATATAAAATGGCCAACCACACACACACACCTACAGGTTAAGCACACACACTCACATGCACTCTCTCTGACAAACAGACACTTAAAGATTAGTATTCATTTCTCCCTGTGGGTGGGAGGTGTCTGCTTTGCTTTTGTTTGTTTAGAGAATTAATTTAGCGCAAGCTCTGTGCCGTGCTCCGGCTAATTATTTGCACCGCTGCTCGTCAAAGCGGAACAGAACTGGTGACGGCAGGTGAATAGATGAGTGTATTTAACCTCCGCATCTTGCCGCATTAATGGCCTGACTCTCCATTAACAGACAACACTGACAGTGTCTCCGGTAGCCATGCAGAAAATCGCACCATTATTGCAGCATATATTAGCTCTAAAAAGCATCCACATAAAAGGTATAAAATTAGGGCTTATAAATGTTACAGTACTCTCAAAATAAAATGCCAATTTTGTATCTTATTTACCCTTAAAATGTGCATATTAGCACCTTAAAGTGTGCATATTATTACCTAAAGTGTACATATTAGTAACTAAATGGTGCACCTTATTAGTACCTTTTGAAAAAGGCTTTCTGAGAGTGTAGTGTGGTGAGATGACCTAAAGAGGTCAATAGTAACCAGGCAAAAAGGGCCATGAGGTGACTTTGATCAACAGGCACATTTTTATTCAGACAGGTCAAAAATATTAAAACATCACATCACCAATCTTTGATGAAAATACCTGCATGAGAAAAATAAATAAATAAATAAGAAACAACAAAAAGAAAACCAACCATAGATGGCCACAGATTACCTAGAAAGTGAAGACAGAAGTGGCACAAGAGCAAAAGTGTTCTCACAGCAGTCAAGCTCACAGCAATCACACTGCAAACCTACAGAAAAAACAGACAGAAAGATAATGTGATCAAACCACCACACAATCCCAGCTACCTCACCACCGCCATCCACACAGTGAGGGCAACTCAGTGACCACCATTGGCTTAAGAAACCAAAACCAAACCTATAAAATAAAAGAATAAACAACTTAATTAACAGTGGGCAATGCAGGTGGCACAAACACAAATCAGCATTATAACACAGTCACTATTAACCCAGTTTCTTTGGGGCCTAATCTCTTCTCTGCCACTCTGGGTCCCAAATTCACAGAACAAAATAAATAAAAACAATAACAAAAGTATTAAATCTAAAGTAAACGTTAACCGTGCATCCCTCTAACATCCACTATTTCTGACTGGGACAGTCAGGCAACCATCAGTCAGGCAATAATCGCTGATGGTATCCTTTTTTGTTCATAATTGTTTATGCAATTTACGAAATTATATTTGATTTTTATGATTTAATTTAGCCGTAATGCACGGTCAAAATACACACACACACACACACACACACACACACATACATGAGTGTTTGTTTTGACATGGTAAAGTATGTCTTCGCAGAATTTTATTCAAATGTGTCACCATCACGTGCTACCAACTTTGTTATAAGGTAAGATGTATTCTATAATACAAATAAATACATTATATAGAAAATGTTTGTGACAAAATCGTTTGAATGCAGATCTACAATGTATGATACCCACATGAAAAAATACTATAGTAATTTATAGTAAATACTGTTTTTGAACCATATTATAGTAAAGTACTTGAATTAATTTGTTGTGGTAATTCTGTAGTTGCTGTGGTAATACAACATATATGGTAATATATATAATATATATATATATATATATATATATAGTAATATAAACAAATCAAAAAACAAAGTCCTATTTCCCTCAAATATTGTTCACAAATCTGTCTAAATCTGTGTTAGTGAGCACTTCTCCTTTGCCGAGATAATCCATCCACCTCACAGGTGTGGCATATCAAGATGCTGATTAGACAGCATGATTATTGCACAGGTGTGCCTTAGGCTGGCCACAATAAAAGGCCACTCTAAAATGTGCAGTTTTATCACACAGCACAATGCCACAGATGTCGCAAGTTTTGAGGGAGCGTGCAATTGGCATGCTGACTGCAGGAATGTCCACCAGAGCTGTTGCCCGCGAATTGAATGTTCATTTCTCTACCATAAGCCATCTCCAAAGGCGTTTCAGAGAATTTGGCAGTACATCCAACCGGCCTCACAACCGCAGACCACGTGTAACCACACCAGCCCAGGACCTCCACATCCAGCATCTTCACCTCCAAGATCGTCTGAGACCAGCCACCCGGACAGCTGCTGCAACAATC
>NW_015505525.1:563312-568317 GCF_001515645.1 Sinocyclocheilus grahami
ACACACACACACACACACACACACACACACACACACACACACACACACACACACACACACACACCTACAGGTTAAGCACACACACTCACATGCACTCTCTCTGACAAACAGACACTTAAAGATTAGTATTCATTTCTCCCTGTGGGTGGGAGGTGTCTGCTTTGCTTTTGTTTGTTTAGAGAATTAATTTAGCGCAAGCTCTGTGCCGTGCTCCGGCTAATTATTTGCACCGCTGCTCGTCAAAGCGGAACAGAACTGGTGACGGCAGGTGAATAGATGAGTGTATTTAACCTCCGCATCTTGCCGCATTAATGGCCTGACTCTCCATTAACAGACAACACTGACAGTGTCTCCGGTAGCCATGCAGAAAATCGCACCATTATTGCAGCATATATTAGCTCTAAAAAGCATCCACATAAAAGGTATAAAATTAGGGCTTATAAATGTTACAGTACTCTCAAAATAAAATGCCAATTTTGTATCTTATTTACCCTTAAAATGTGCATATTAGCACCTTAAAGTGTGCATATTATTACCTAAAGTGTACATATTAGTAACTAAATGGTGCACCTTATTAGTACCTTTTGAAAAAGGCTTTCTGAGAGTGTAGTGTGGTGAGATGACCTAAAGAGGTCAATAGTAACCAGGCAAAAAGGGCCATGAGGTGACTTTGATCAACAGGCACATTTTTATTCAGACAGGTCAAAAATATTAAAACATCACATCACCAATCTTTGATGAAAATACCTGCATGAGAAAAATAAATAAATAAATAAGAAACAACAAAAAGAAAACCAACCATAGATGGCCACAGATTACCTAGAAAGTGAAGACAGAAGTGGCACAAGAGCAAAAGTGTTCTCACAGCAGTCAAGCTCACAGCAATCACACTGCAAACCTACAGAAAAAACAGACAGAAAGATAATGTGATCAAACCACCACACAATCCCAGCTACCTCACCACCGCCATCCACACAGTGAGGGCAACTCAGTGACCACCATTGGCTTAAGAAACCAAAACCAAACCTATAAAATAAAAGAATAAACAACTTAATTAACAGTGGGCAATGCAGGTGGCACAAACACAAATCAGCATTATAACACAGTCACTATTAACCCAGTTTCTTTGGGGCCTAATCTCTTCTCTGCCACTCTGGGTCCCAAATTCACAGAACAAAATAAATAAAAACAATAACAAAAGTATTAAATCTAAAGTAAACGTTAACCGTGCATCCCTCTAACATCCACTATTTTCGACTGGGACATCATATGTTCAGTTCTCGACGAAGCTCCGGCAGTATTTAACGTAACTGCTTATCTGCTGCCATTCTTTTGAAGTGCTATATCATTCTTTTCAAAGATCTACATCTGCCCCCGAAATTAAAACGGTAAAAAAGATCAAACAAACTTCACTATTTCCTTATATAATGCTGGGGCTGCTGGGACTTGTAGTGCCCAAACCATGTCCCATTACAGTAGGAAAGTGCTAGAGTTTCCAATTTTTACCAATGTAAAATATCACAACCCTGAACACAAATAGATGTTTGCAGAAATCATAACAAATTTTTTCTAGCTTATTAGCTTGTGGTGATTAATTAATATTCTCATGGCACTGTTGTTGTTGTTGTTAGCACCGTAGCTAATGACACCTCAACTCTGTCGTGACATCTATGGATTCATTTGGCTGTGTGAGATATAATATCAAGGAGTCTTTATTTAGTCTGGCATGGGTACCATTAATTTGGACAGCTGATGTTTAGCTGGTGCTTACAGAATCTCAGCAATGGCTGCACACTTGCACAGACACTGACTTCTTACGCAGCAAGAAAATGTTATTTTTAATCAGTATTTTTCTCTTATATATCAGTAAGAAAAAAAAAAATCTTATAAATGTGGCCTTTTTTCCCACACAATATTATCAGATATATTCTTAAACCAAAAAATAAACAATTTGTCAGTTGAATATGAAAAATAATAATTATATTCTTGTTTTAACAAACAACTATTGGCTGATTCCGATACCGATATTGATATTGGACAATTGCATAAAGCAGGGCTTAAAAGCGAGCGAGAGAAAAAAAATATTGGTTCACGCCGAACAGAATATTATGTTATTTTTAAAACTTTTTCTTTGCCAATAATAACACTACTACCAATAATAATAATAATAATAATAATAAAGTACAGCATTTAATTTACTCAAAAAGAAAAAAATCATGCAGAGAGTCCCTTACCAAAAAGTAGTATACTTCAAGTTTATTTTATTAAGTATACTTAAGTAAAGTTCAAGTATATTTTTAAGTATTCTTTATGTAGTAAGTATACAAATATCAGTGTACCAGTAGTATACTTGTAAGTGTACTATTTCAATACTCCTTGGAACTAAATTGGCCCACTTTCTAGTATATAAAAGTATACTTGAAGTACAGCAGTAGTAAACTTTAAGTACACAACTAGTTTACATCAATATTTTTAGCTTGTACTGCAACTATACTAAAAGTGTACTTATAGGTATACTAATAGTTTACTAATTAAATACTTGTAGTAGCATTTTAGTACTTTTTGAAGTATAGTCTCAGTAAACTACTAGTTTAGTAGTTTTATACTGCAAGTATACTCTTAAGTTTTCTTTAAGTGAACTTTACATCATACTTTAAGTATACTACTATGTCCCTATTTAGGTATCAATTTGTATATATTTGGTATATATGAATATCTGAACACACAAAACATCAAAAGAAAGAACAGGGTATTAAAAACATTTTATTCTAGCTTCATGCAATCCTTTTTAAAACACTTGAATGTGGGTAAGTTTCATAAATAAAACAGAAAGAAATAAACATTTTGAACATAAAAAAGCTGAAAAAAGACTATGAATTGGATTCAGAATGATAATCAAAATGTAGATAGAGTCGATCAACACCCCAAAGTTTGACAGTCATTATTACCTCTTCATTGGTCGACATTTTATTCTATAACGTTACAGTTTTGATGCTGTTTTATGTCTGATGATCGTGTTAGATTACATGTGGAAGCATCTGTTGTTTCCGTTTCTTCTTCACTTGTGTTTTTTTGGAAATTCTGTACAGAAGATGTGTACTAGCACCCCCTACCGTATAACAATGAAAACACGGATTCTCGAAGCACAAGTATAGCTCAAATATATTTAGACTTTTTCTAAGTCAAGTATACTTAAATGTAATTTTAAGTATATTTCTGAGAAGTACATAAAGCCCATTTCTGAGAAGTACATAAAAAGTAGACTAAAAGTGTACTTTCCTATTTTTAGTTTAAAAGAAGTATACTAATAGCACACTTGAATAAACTTATTTTTCGTAAGGGGAGTCTTGAATGATCTTGAATGATCTCTCTTAGTCAAAGCCAATACAGCATCATATTTTCTAGATTAACCAAAGACCAAATGTATTAAATGAAAAAACTGTCAACGCAATAAAAATATCAAGATATTGAAAATGTTTCAGCATGGATAAAAAACCGCTACTCCTATAAGCATTAATTTTGAGAGAAAAAAAACCAGCCTAAATTATTAGGCTGTAGGCTACGTTGCATTTAATTATTACATTCAGAAATAATGTAGATAGAGGTCGATTAATCGGCCGATTTTTGGCATTTTTTAATTAATCGGCATTGGCTGATTGTGCTGCAAATTAGGCCGATTTATAGGCAGGCGCATCTGCCGGCAGCTAAGCGTTGTTGCGCAACACCGGAGAATCTCTCTCTTGTAAAATAAAGAAAACTGCTTTCTGCCGTCTCAATTTTTTTTTTCTGTGAACTTCGGAGTGCATTACAATTATCCGAAACTCAGCACAATTTTCTTTTTCGTTTTGTTAATCTGTTAATGATTTAAGTGAAATATATATTTTGGCCTATATATAAATTTATATATTCCTTTTTATGTAGCCTATATAATTTTATTCTGTTTTCTGTTCACAGAAACGCTGCAGGTGCGTGATGTGACCTTGTGTGAATTTGTGTTCTACACTGGTTTCAAACAAAAAGCTGCATATTACCTGCCTTTCATTTTCACTTAAATGTAGGCCTAATGCTTGGCGGTTCGTGACATATCCTCAGATAAACTCTAACGCCGGTGCATTGCCATTGTGACTTACCAATGATGAATTAACAGCTGAGAGCGGGCATTTCACTAGTTGGATGTGTCAGCGTCACGTTTGCATATGGCCGCACTGACAAACTCTTTTGTACAGATTTTTTTTTTTGGCAAGTATTTTATTATTTTGCCCAGAGAAAAACCTTGGATTACGCAACAGACATGCAACTCGTTGTCACCATGCAGTTAAAGCTGCAGTCCATAACTTTTTTGGTTAAAAATGATCCGAAATCAATATTTGAGCAAGGACATAACCAGCCAGTGTTCAAAACTATCGCCTTACTTTAGCCGTGAGGATCCTGCAGGTGGAGGATAGTTTATAGCCTTTTCTCACAGCAGCCAGAATAATTAAATGTATAATTTTGATGGCGGATTGTAATCCAGAAAGGATTATGTGTTTATGAAACACATGTGAATGAAATGAAATTATATTCCAGTTATAAATGTGCTTCTGATTACAGATAGCCTGGGATTACAAAGATTTGTATTTGAAAGAAAACCAGTTCGAAGGGAGCATAATTTGCTTTTTGGGTTAAAAGAATTTCTTAATATGAAATTCGAAGAGTATGACAATTAGATTAGACTGTGCTGAAATTGAAATCTATATGCTAATACACACTACTCATAAGTCACCAATGCTGATGTTGTTAACATTAATTATTTGAGGATAAAGTATAACGATAATAATAATTTTAACGGTTTGATGTGATATGAGCTAACCGATCTTTAGATTTAATCACCATTGGTAGCAAGATTTATGGTAATGTTTTTTTCCTCAGTTGGTCAGAACAAACGTGGCAAACTTGTTACTTGTTCAGATGGCAATATACAGTGAAAATTCTTATTTGGGTCATATTCCAAGACGTAGGCTAGAAT
>NW_015505525.1:568889-582441 GCF_001515645.1 Sinocyclocheilus grahami
GTTTGATTTTCTGTTATTAACAGAGGTGAGAATGTCTGTAATCACCCAGAACAAACTCTATCAACCATATACTCTAGCAACACCCCAGCAACTGCATAGCAAGAGCCTAGCAACCACCCAGAATATCCTAGCAACCAACTAGCAACACTTTAGCAAACATCTAGAACATCTAACTGACCAAACCATTTACGTTTTTAAACAAGACTTTAAGACAAGCCAGCGTAAATTAGTCTTTCAAACTTTTCAATCTAGTTATCAGTTTTTCTTACAGGTTTTTTCAACTGCTTACACACATTTTCAAAACTTTGCCTCTTTTTTCTAAACTTAACACACAAATCCAAGAATTGCACACACAAAATGCAAAATGCCTCACATCTCTTGCAAAATTAAGCACTGCATTCAAAATATCACAAACACATCTCAAAAGCAAACTTTTGCAAACACCTTTTCCATAATATTAATTCCTGTTAGATTTTTGTGTGTTACATAGAAAATTGTGTGCTGTGTTTTGCTAAATGTGTTTAATGAAATTGAAAACAGAGTCAAAAGGACGAGAATTAGTGTATGGTTTTGCAGATTTGGTGTGTGCTTCTGCTGTTTGAGTGTCAGCTTTCAGAAACTGTGTGACAAGGAAAGATTTTGTCTGTAAGCAGTTGGAAAAAAAACTGTAAATGCTTACACACAATTCAAATACACAGATGACTTTCCTGCCCAGTGAACACTGAGATCAATAAACTGTAACAAAAACTCTATAGGATTCAGGAATTATTTTTGCAGTTCAATGTCTATTACAGTATACATAAATTAAATTACAGATACAGATGTATAATTCAGCAATTAACTTTTGGGAAAAATTTATTTTCATTTTACTACAGTAAAGTAATCTTGCAGTAGATGAAAAGCACTAGAAAAGTTAAAATACCAAAGATTTGTATGACCTTGGCATGCACCACAATACAGTACAGTAAAAAAATTAAATAAAAAAAAGTAAATTTAGCATCCTGTGCACATTTAGCCAAATTTCATTACAGTATACAGTACTATAGCAGTTTCTTGGTCTGCTGACACAAGACTAGCTATATCTCTAGGCAGTCATTTCTCAGTTCTTCAAAAATGCAGTACACATAAAAAATGGTTACAAATAAAATTTGACAGACACACGCTTGAAGGTGTACAAAATGGGTTACAGTTTACTGTACATGGGTGATTCTATAATTGGAGATACATTTGACATTTCATAAAGGTAAGAAAAAAAAACTGTTCACTAACAGAAATTCTTTCCAGTATCTTATTGAAAATATATTCAATTGTAATAATTCAATGCTTGCCAAACACAAGTTACTTCCTTTTTTTACTTTTAATGAAAAAAACAGATGTTTTATGGTATTGTTTGTCAACTCTGTTACGGACAAATTAGGCAATGTGTAGAAATAACAATAAATCATAAAAGGAAAAATCCTTCTTATATCATTAGACAAACAGTCCTTACATTCCAACATTTGGAACTGAGATAATATTTCTATGCATACCTTAAAAATAAAAAAAAATACCTATGTCTTCACAGATTTGCCCAATTGGAGCAAATATTTTTCATATGAAAATGTATTGTATACAATATCCAGTAAAAAAAGAGATGTTGTTGAAATACTATAAGGGTGCATCATATCTCAATCATGTTTATGAGATTTTAAACAACAATCGTATAGTTTTTTTTGTGAAAATAGTTCATAAACAGAGTTGACCCTTTAAGTAACAGAACTGTAAAGTAACAGAATTGACAAAATTATCCGGTGGACTGTCAATTCTGTTACACTATTGTCAGCATTATTACTCTACCTTGGTAACAGAGTTTGATGGGAACAGAATTTACTATTTTATTTTTGCCAAAAACTAAGAGCACATGGCACTAACGAAATCATGATTAAAATTTGTGATCAGTAATACATTTTGTATTCCTTTTGATATTGTGGTAACAGCGTTGACGTTCTTCAAAATAACTCATGGTATAAGAAGTTTTTAGATTAAAATATTTTCTCAGAGAGAGCACACAGACTTTTCAGTGTTACAGATTATATCAGTGAGGAAAAGTGTCATTATTCCCTATCTTACATAGTTGTGGGAGATAATTCCACCAATTTAAAGGCAAAATATGGTATGGTAACAGAGTTGACGCAAGATTAATGGACACATATTTTTATGAGAAAAAAGTTATTTTTAAACAATTTAATGTTGTATAATTAAGTAAATAAGTATTTAGGGCTTTTATAAATACAATGAATGAAATATTACAAAAAGACAAGTACAATAAAATATTTTGATTACACAATGATACATGATGGGAAATATACACTGACTCATTCGGACAACAAGAAATCATGATTTTGAGCCATTTAAGACACTTTTTACACAAATTATTATATTGTTATTGACTGTAACATCTTGTAATTCATAACAATAAGTAGCAATTTTTTAAATAATAATATAACCACTTGAAAAAAAGCAGAAAAAAATAATGACTTGGGACACCAAATGTACCTGCAATTATAGAATCACCCACATATAGAATAGTGAAATTTCCATTATCTAATGTACTGGTACTGTACTGTAATTATACTGTATAAATATAAAAACCCTGTAGATGACTGGCTCAGCTCTCTCCTCTCTCCATTGTTAGGATGCAGAGATTCTGATTGGTGTGTCATCAGTTTTGCTACCTAATGTTTAACTTACTCATTGTTAAACTTTTTGAGAATTGTGTCTTTGTTTTGGAAAACTGAATTAATGGTTTGGGAGGGAAAGTGCCAACTAAAATCAGTTATATTAACAATCAAGAAAACTGCAATACAACTAGATTTTTACCTAACTCTGCTATTAGTTTCCGTGATCGGCATCTTCTTTGTGATTTCATGTTATTGTTACGGCTTATATCCATGATGAAAGTGGAGCAGGCGGTCGGAGAATCGGATCACCAAACGCGATGAATCTCAGACATATCTGGATGGGATTCGATTTCTCAGAGGACTTCGGAGTTACCTGAAAAGCATTAATTATCTGATTCACAAACGAATGTAAAAACAATTCGTTAGTGAACTGGGTGGTCTTGTGGTTTTGACTCAAAAAGATCTGGTTCATAAGAGTAATTTGTTAACGAAGCTGACTACACTGGCACGCTTGCGTGCGCGTGCATCCATCGTGCACAGTTTATTAAAAGACATGTTTGTGCCATTATTTTGCGTTACGCTGTCATCGCCACGGCTGAAAAGTAGCACATGAAACATTGCTTACATTTATATTTTATACTGTGATAATTCTGGGGTGGCAGGTGGGTTAGATCCGCCCCTGTTCGTGTGTGTGCATGTCTGTCGACACAGACCGCTACAGAAGACACGACGAACAAGTGAAAGTGGCGTGTTTGCGTTTTCGTTTCATTTCCGTTTTTTGAACAGTCTGTTTTGTTTCTTTTTTTCCATGGATCATTTTGCCGCCGTTAACCTGCTTCGCTTGGAGCAGGGTAACTGCTCCTTCGAGGAACAAGTGGAGGAATTCCTCAGTCTAGCACATCTGACCACCTTCCCGGACGACTGCTTGTGCACGTTTTTGCATGCTGGACTGAACACCACCACACGTGCACAGTTGTTCGGGGAGGGTCCTCGAGGGAGATTCACAGAGTGGGTGCTGGTGTCATATGGATCGTCCATGACCGTGGGACCAGCGGACCAGCCCCACTCCGGACCCAGAGCCCAGCCAGCCATCACCCCGCTGCGCAGATCATCAGTTAGAGCCCACAGCAGATGGAGAGTCAGCGCCCGCCGCAAACTCTGTCTGTCCTGAACTGTCTGTCTGCCCGAAACTGTCTGAGTGTATGATAACGACCACGAAGGTCGTTCCCCTGTCATTGGTGCTCCCAGTACTGGGAGTGGCCAAGTGGTGTGTGTGGGCAGCACACACCGTCCCTAAGCCCCCCGAACATTCTGAATGGCTCCACCTTGGTCCTCTGTCGCTCCGGCTCCACTGTGGCCTTCTGGATCCCCGCCTTCGCCACACACCATCCCTAAGCCCCCCGAACATTCTGAATGGCTCCACCTTGTTCCTCTGTCGCTCCATACCATTTTTTTTTTTACAATTTTTATTATACAATAAGAAAAGTTGCAATAAAGTGCCTCATATGTCATATAAATAACTACGATATATAATGTATAAATAAAAACATCAAATAAAAACATACTAACACATCGTATACAAATACCAAATCATCCATTCACAAATATCATAATCATTATTTTCAAAATCTTTTTTTTTCATATTTTAAAATGTTCTCTTTTGCATGCTGGCTGCATTACATGACTTTCTTGCCCTAATTTCTACTATATGTATGTATGAATTACATTTTTATGTATCTCTGAACAAATTAATAGACTTTTAACTAACAAATCTAAAAAAAAAGTGCTATGACTAATCAGATTTCAGTCCACATTTATTAAGAATCATCATCAATAGGTTAAAAAAAGAAAAAGCAATTATTGTGGTTTTAAAGAGAAAACAAAGACTCATGCACACACATCAATGAGGACCAACAACAACAGAGTCACAGAAACTTCTTTCCATTAAAGCTCCTTTAAATTGGGTCTAAGCTTCCAAGCATGACCACTCTACTCCCTGTTGAGCATCTTTAAAAAGCTCCCTCAGCCTGTACAATACTCTGTAAAATAATAATCCACTCCTGAGGCTCTCTCAGAGTGTTGCTGTCATCCCTGTACCCCACGAGACGCAGAGAGTTGAATAGACCTGTTCTGACGTATGAATTTGCGGAATAACGATAGCGAGACAGAAATAAGGCCCTAATAAAAGAATCTACTCCCTCTAAAACCTGCTTTAGATAAGGGCCCCTGTACGCAGGCAGAGCCTTGAGAGCCACACAGAACAGAGAATTTCCATTTAGGTTAATCCACCCATTTTTCCCTGTGGTTCAGGGGAGGGTTTTTGCACACACACATGCAATCTCTATTTCATACTGTTGTAAACACATACACACTGTTCCCCTCTCATATACACACTTGTCCCTTTTTCTTTTGTTAAATACACACACATTCAAACACAATGGTGGCAGGGTTTTTTTTATTTGCAGGCTGCTGTTTTCTTAAATTTAAGTGGGAACAACTGGAACAGATGTTGGCAAATCCTGAAATCCCAATACCAACATAATCCCAAAACACAATGTTATTGCGCCAATCCTGCATCGTCATACACAAAATGATCCAAATCCAGGATTTCAACAGAGCCAAACACTGCAGCGTTTCCAATCTCAAACCTCATTCTGCCTTACAGAAGAGGAAAGTTGTCAGAGGAGAGAAACACATTTAATAACAAGCATTAATAGGCAAAACGGCAATCTTTTAGTCATACACAGTACATTCTTATTCACAGGTTGGCTTGCTTCCAGTGCTTTAGTGTGAAAAATACAGAGAAATTAATATTACTTGGTATGGGTACTGTCAAAATACCATGAGACAGAATATCTGAAAAATGTACATGAGTGGAACAATAGAAGCAATCAGACCAACAAGAGACCAACAGTATACAAGTGCTGTGACAAGTTTAAGTTTAGCACAGTACACATATCTATATTTTTCAATAGAATAGAATAGGTAAGTGATAGTATTAGTTCGTCAGGTGCTGGCAAAAAAGATGTCTTTAGACGTTTTTTGAAAATGGCCAAAGACTCAGCTGTTCGAATTGAGATAGAGAGGTCATTCCACCAGCTGGGCACAGTCCAGGAAAAGGTCAGTGAGAGTGATTTTGTGCCTCTTTGGGATGGCACCACAAGGCGTCGTTCACTTGCAGAATGGAAGCTTCTGGAGGGCACATAAATTTGAACTAGCGGGTTTATGTATATTGGTGCAGCGCCAGTTGTTGTCTTGTAGGCAAACATCAGTATCTTGAATTTGATGCAAGCAGCTACTGGTAGCCTGAGTAAACTGATGAAGAAAGATGTAATGTGAGCTTTTTCGGCTCGTTAAAGACCACTCTCGCTGCTGCATTCTGGATCAGTTGAAGAGGCTTGATAGTACATGCGGGAAGGCCCACCAAGAGAGCATTACAATAGTCCAGTCTGGAGAGAACAAGAACTTGGACAAGGAGTTGTGTAGCTTGCTCTGATAGGAAGGGTCTAATCTTTCTAATGTTGTAAAAGGCAAATCTGCAGGACCGGGCCCGTTGTAGCAATATGGTTGATGAACCCAGCTGTATAGAGAAGTTGTGATGAAGTGCTGGGTTGGCTGAGACCACGAGCAGTTCTGTCTTAGCAAGGTTGAGTTGAAGGTGATGGTCCTTCATCCAGCTAGAAATGTCTCTCAGACAGGCTGCAATGTGAACAGCTACCGTCAGATCATCTGGTTGTAATGAGAAGTAGAGCTGAGTGTCATTAGCATAGCAGTGATAAGAAAACCCATGCTTCTGAATTACAGATCCTAATGATGACATGTAGATGGAGAAGAGAAGAGGTCCAAGCACTGAGCCTTGAGGAACCCCAGTAGCAAGAAGTAGTAACTTAGAAACCTCACCCCTCCAAGACACCCAGAAAGACCTACCTGAGATGTAAGGCTTGAACCACTGGAGTGTGGTTCTTGAGATGCCCATCTTTATGAGGGTGGACAAGAGGATCTGGTGGTTAACTGTGTCAAAAGTAGCAGACCGATCCAGCAAGATGAGTACTGATGATTTGGAAGCTGCTCTTGCCAGTCTCAGGGCTTCAGTAACAGAGCAGGGCATTCTCAGTTGAGTGGCCGCTTTTGAAGCCAGATTGGTTGTCGTCCAAGAGGTTGTTCTGTGCAATATGTTCTAAGCAAGATGTTAGAGTGGAGCAGAGAGTGTCAGTAGCACTTTTTGTGTGCAGTGCTGAAAACTGAGAGGGGGAAGGAAGTGAGGATAAAACCATAGAGGATAGACGAGAGGGAGAGAGTGAGCATAGGTTACGCCAAAAAAAGGTGTCTTGCGGAGGAGTGTGTGCTGTGTCAGGAGTTAATGTGAGGTTAGTGTGTAATGGAGTAACTAAAGTGTTGTCAGTGGAGCAATAGTGTGTGTAGATGAGGTCCAGTTGGTTACCTCATTTATGAGTAGCCGTAGTAGACATTCGCTTGAGATCAAATGAGGCAAGCAGAGTGTTGAAGCCAGCAGTCTGGGGTTTTTCTAGGTGGATGTCACCAAACAGTACCAGAGGAGTACCGTCCTCAGGAAAGTTTGATAGTAACACATCCAGCTTCAAGTTACCCAGTTGACCTGGGGGACGATAAACAACTACAAAGTGGATTTTAACAGGGTGGGTAATAGTAATTGCATGTGATTCAAATCAGTGTTGCCTGTAATAGATGGTAGAAGATCAAATTTCCATTCATTTGAGATAAGTAGACCAGTACCCTCCACCCCTCCTAATCGCGCGAGGGGTGTGGGAAAAAGTGAAATTAGTGGAGAGGGCTGTAGGAGTGGCAGTGTCCTCGGGTTTGATCCAAGTCTCAGTTAGGGCCATGAGGTTGAGACCGGAATGAGTACCAATAGAATAAATAAATTCTGCTTTGTTTACAGCAGACTGTTCCTGAGAGCAAATGGAATAGAGAGTAAAGTAGTAGAGGACATAGGGACAGGCCGTAGATTATTAGAATTGGCCTGCCTCCAACATACAGTGTGTGCTTTCCGAGTGTTAGTAGTAATGGTAGAGCTTTGAAAGCACATAGGGCCTGTTTACACCTGGTCATTTCATGCGTTTTCGCTGATCGGATATCTATCTGATTTGTTAAAACGTTTCCATTTACACTTGGCCACATAAATGTGTCGTCACAAAATGGATATAAATCCGATCTTCAATTACTGCACTATATTTATATTTAACGGCGTTCACGTCAACAAAATCAAAAGACAAGCGCTGCATTTTATTCATTATCAGCTCATTTCAAGATCAAAGACCGCAATAGGAGAGCGCGCGCCATCAGCACTTGAAAGATAAGATTGTCTAACTACTACTTTTAATGAAGATGATTGTTGTGTGTTGACCGTCTGCGTCTTACTTTCAGTTTCATTCACGGCAGTTTGCGCGTCGGCTTGCTGAAGAGATGCTCAGCTACTCGTCCACGGTTATGCGTGTTACATTAGCACAGTCTGACTAATGTCATATAGCCTATAACACGCTCTCATTTTGGGAGGAGTAACATTTACATATGTGGTTTTAACAACCAGATGCATTTACACTGGTCCAGTTTCATCTGGAATGCGGTCTAGACCACCTCCTGAAGTGGTTTGAGCGATCGGATTTATATCCGTCTCGAATGCGTTTCGGAGGGCATTTACACCTGGTCTTTTCACGATTGGATAGCTATCCGATCAGAAAAAACACATGAAGTGACCAGGTGTAAACAGGCCCATAGTGAGTACAATTGACTAAAGTATATGAGAACAAGCTGAACAAAAAGTAAAGAAAGGGTACGAACTTCCTGCTTCTTGAACTATGTGACTGCTTTTCAAAATTAAAGTCCTTACTTGAGTAGACATATACAAATAATAAATTCAATGAAAAATCTAGATAAATTCTGTCCTGAACACTCCCCGCCTGGGATTTTAAGAATTCCAAAAATTATAATTTGTCATCAGGTGACACAAGAAGGATAAGTTCGGAGATAGGACGTGACAGAATTTTTGATGTGTACCCGGGATGATAATAGGGTTGACTTCACAAGGTTCCAGACCTGATTTGGCAATACGGCCTCCTACTCTAAGTAATCCATTGTTGTCAAGGACAGGAGATAGTTTCCTCAATGCACTTTTATGAGGAAGGTTGTGAGCTGCAATTATGTTTTTAATATCTGTTGGATAACTCTCATATTGAGCATTTTTCAGCACAAGGATTTTTGCTTTTTCCAGCTCTTCTTCGGAAGGACCTATGCTGCAGATGTGCCATCTTCTGCAATTAACATTTTGTGATTGTTTGGCAAAAGAACTTGCAATGTGAATCAGACGTGCTATCGCTGTGATGAGAGTGTTAAAGTTAGAGAACCTCCTTAATCTCTCGGTGTTCCATGTGAACTTGGGAACTTCAGTTAGGTTCGTACCTTCTCTTTTACCTTGATTTGACTGTAGCATGGACTCAGAAAGCTGTGCCGGCCACTTTCCAAGATGAAAGTCTTGAAAGTATGAACTGAAGATGGCCTATGAGCTCCTTTGAGACACACATCCCCGACGACAACCCAGCCCAAATCCAGTTTTTGAGCGAAGGGGGCATTATTCGGGCCATTAATATGTTGGCGCACTTTGTGCACTTGTAGGATGTCTCTGCCCAGTAATAGAAGAATCTCAGAATTGGAGTTGAGAGGTGGTATTTCCGGTGCTATTTGTCTCAGGTGGCTGTGATGGAACGCTGCATCAGGAGTCGGAATCTCTGTACGATTATTTGGAATCTGATTACATTCTAAAAGAGAAGGGAGAGGTAGACGTATCTTCCCATCAATGGATTCCACAATGAAATCAAAAATTCTTCTACCAGCTGTTTCTAGAAGCCCTGCACATGTTTTTAGTGTGTATGGAAATGGGATTGTTTTTATGTTACAGATGTCAAAGAAATCCTTTCTCACCAAGAAGCGATTGCTTTGCTCATATAGGATAGCATATATCCTCTTTGCTTTCTCTTTGTGTCCAGCTGGATAAACCGAAACTAGACACATTTTTGAACAAGACCGTGCACTCAAACCTTCTCCACAGACTTCCGTGCACTCAGATGTAACCTCATGATTAACTAATTTGTCTTTCTCCCCGCCATACTCTGAGGCAGGGGTAGATGCCTGAGATTTCCAGGGGGCAGGACCTGGATGAAGGGCTGATGGGTGACGGTCACTACCGCACTCTTTGCACTGAACTTCCACAGTGCAATACCTGGCAAGATGATCAGTGGAGGAACAGCAATGATAGCACACGGACTGCTCTTTCAGGAACTGCATTCTATCTTGTATAGATTTCTCTCTGAACCCTCTGCATCTTCTTAAAGGATGGGGTTTTCCATGTATTGGGCAGAATTTATTTGGGCTGACTGATATCTTTTCCTGTTCGGCTCGTGCTCCATGCCCAGTAGTTAATGGGTTTGTCATCAAAGTAAGTTAGCCCTGCTGACACAAGCTGCGTACGAGCTAGATACTTTGCGAGATCATAAGTAATGGACAAGGAATCTCCTTTATCAGGAGGCCTACCCTGCATTTGGCAGTGATAATGCGGAGACTGCTTGTGGGTGGCATTTTGAGACATGTCTGCACCAAAGTCCATGTTTTGTGAACTAATTGGTATGCTCTTAAAATCTGGCTCACTTTTAAATGGACTAATTAAATGAGAAGCTTGAAACGATGGTTGCATTTCCTTACCTCCACTAGAGGGCAGCGTACCACTACTAACTTTAGATTGTGTCTTCACATAATCCGCTGTACGACTTTGGCTGTCTTCAGTGGGAACGGGAATTGATACCCTACTAGCTGCGCTACATTCTGTTTCTAAAAATGCTTCCTCCAGTACCTGCACTTCTGCTAAAGCAGCATCCTTTTCTTTCTCCTCTTGTAAAGCCTCCAATGTTGATTGAAGTCGTGCCTGTTCAACTTTCAGTTCTATTTCTCTTTTAGTGTATGCTGCTCTGGCTTGTGCGGCTTTTGCTTTCGCCTTTGCCTTGAAAAGAGCTATGCTGGCACTTGAGTGACGACTGGGACCCCTCGAAGAATGACTGGATGCTTTAGAGGAACATGTGCTCGCGGAATGCACATCTTCCCCTGTGCCTTTAAGATCTGCCGAGTCTATCTGACCTTCTGCCATGCTTATGTGAGGCTTGATCGTATGCAGGAAAATCAGATTGATGTGATAGAGTCTCTTGAATGTCTAAATCTTGATTCCACACAATCCTTGAGCATCCTTCTATGTCCGTTGTATCATTGTCTTTTCACTATACTGACCTTATTAGACTTCTCTGGCATCTAACTATCCAGTAAGTTATGACTCAAAAAACCTCGCTTGAGACATCAAGTCGTTTCTGAAGTTTATGATTCAACTGTGAAACTGTAAAAATATACAAAAAAACAATTAAAGAAAATATACACCATAATTATATCAAAATAACATTCTTATATGTATCACACAATATATTCAACACTGCGTACTCACAGACATTGCGTCTAACAGAAGAAAGAAGATATTTCAGAATGAGCCTCACACAGAACAGCTACAACATTCTGCTGACTCACTGCAGTACTGCTCGAACTTCCTGCTTCTTGAACTATGTGACTGCTTTTCAAAATTAAAGTCCTTACTTGAGTAGACATATACAAATAATAAATTCAATGAAAAATCTAAATCAATTCTGTCCTGAACAGGTAGAAAAGCAATACTCAAGTGCCTTGTCGGTGTCCTTGCTCGGTGGAGTCGCGCAGGTAGAGTTGATGGTCTTTATACTCATCGGTCTTCACAGGAGGGCTGCCACGGTGAACTAACCAATTTTATACTTGCCTGATTACTCGTTATTGAAGTCAGTTGGCCACGCCTTACTACTTAACAAACCGAAAAAACTGCTGTCCTCTTCTGCTGCTCGATTGCTTCTTCAAACAAGTGCTTGCAAATAGGTAAATAAGTATTTTTACTGGGTTTGGTCACGCCTTACTACTTAGCAAACCCAAACTGGAAAGTCACGCAATATGCATGAGAACAATTGCGACTTGAGCACACGACAATCCTCTACACTGCGAGTAAATCACTCGCATATGCGACTAAATCTTCTCTCTGGGCAACTAAATGATGTCTAATATTAGCCAATGGCTAATAAATTCTCAGATTTTACTCGCCAGTGTGTGAGTAGGAGGCTAAATATTACTTTAGCACAGATATATTTTCACTCGCCGAACACTCTGACTGAGCGTTTTCACTCTCCGTCAAGTGATCTATGCTATTTTTTTCAGTTCATCCGAATGGATGTGCAACACACCTGTATTTGACGTACCGTAAACTCTAGTGTGAAGGCGCATGACTCGCCGTCGCTTTGTTTCACACACACACGCAGAGAGAGAGAGATAGAGAGAGAGAGAGAGAGAGAGAGAGAGAGAGAAAGAATTGACGCGCTACATGTAAATTATATTCTTTGTTGTATTTTCCTGTCAAAATAACAGTTCCTTTGGAATTCTTCAGCTTTTAAGAACTGCCACTTTCTCCGGTAGTGGACGGAACTAATGCGCAAGCGGCAATCTCAATGGCTGGTGTTCAGCTATTATCTTCCCTGTTTTGATTTCAGCAAATCAGTTCGAGCAAACCCACACAACCTGATTAATATTCATGAATCCAGCAGCTTATTAATCCTTAGTGCGTTTTATATTGTTCTTATTAGTAGAATTGGTATCATTATTATCTTATCAGTATTTTTGTTAGTTTTTTCCCAAATTTTTTTTTTACACACTGAACACTGAATGACCAAAAAAGCACCACCACCAGTCCGAAGTTCAGTTAAAATGACTAATATGCATTCATACATGGTTATCAAGTTGTAATTCTAATTACTAAAGTTCTAGCATTAAATAATATTGATTATCATATTATAATGCTTGACTGACTGATGTTAAGGGTGTACTTTCACTAGTACTTCTTTTCCTTTCGGCTGTTCCCTTCAGGGGTCGCCACAGCGAATCATCTGCCTCCATCTAGCCCTATCCCCTTCTGCATCCTCTTCTCTCAGACCGACTACCTTCATGTCTTCCTTCACTACATCCATAAACCTCCTCTTTGGTCTTCCTCTCGGCCTCCTGTCTGGCAGCTCTAACCTCAGCATCCTTTTCCCGATATATTCACTCTCCCTCCTCTGAACATGTCCAAACCATCTCAACCTGGCCTCTCTAACTTTGTCTCCAAAACATCTCACATGTGTATCTCTGATGTACTCATTCCTGATCCTATCCATCCTCGTCACTCCCAAAGAGAATCTCAACATCTTCAGCTCTGCTACCTCTAACTCTTCCTCCTGTCTTTTCCTCAGTGCAACTGTCTCCAAACCATACAATATCGCTGGTCTCACTACTTTCCTGTACACCTTTCCTTTCATTCTTGCTGGTACTCTTTTATCATACAACAAACCTGACACTTTTCTCCACCCATTCCAACCTGCCTGCACACGCTTCTTCACCTCTTTTCCACACTCCCCATTGCTCTGGACTGTTGACCCTAAGTACTTAAAATCCTGCACCTTCTTTATCTCTTCTCCCTGTAACCTCACTGTTCCACTTGGATCCCTCTCATTCACACACATGTATTCTGTCTTGCTGCGACTAACCTTCATTCCTCTTCTCTCCAGAGCAAACCTCCACCTCTCTAGCCTTTCCTCCACCTGCTCCCTGCTCTCACTACAGATCACAATGTCATACGCAAACATCATAGTCCATGGAGATTCCTTTCTGACCTCATCTGTCAGCCTGTCCATCACCACCGTAAACAAGAAGGGGCTCAAAGCCAATCCTTGGTGCAGTCCCACCTTCACCGTGAACTCCTCTGTCTCACCCACCGC
>NW_015505525.1:582676-602301 GCF_001515645.1 Sinocyclocheilus grahami
TTATTATATATATATATATATATATATATATATATAATTTATTTATTTATTTATCAGTCTGGCGAGTAAACAAAAAAAATTACTAGCCAATTGCGATTCAATTGCCAAGGTGTCCTTAGAGGGTTGCGCGAAGATATCTTCAAAAAAAAAAAATAAAAACTATCGGTGATATCACGAGGATTTGGCATTTCCAATTAATGTAACCTATTAAATTATTATTATTATTATTATGGTACTTTTATTATTACATTTATTGGTCTACTATAATTAATTTGCCCCGCAATAATTTCATAGAGCATTACCGCACGACTGATGCGCGGATAATAAAATATTAAATTAGATCCTCACTGAAAATTATTTAAAACATTTAGATATATTACACAATGAATAGGCCTATAATTAAAATTCTCAACTGACTAAAGTAGGCCTAGCCTGTGTCCGAACACTGTAATAATCAGTAATCAATGAAAATAAGACCTTTATTTCAGACAAGGAAATTCCAAAAACAACTTGTTTAACATGAAATACTTAAATTCTGTTGTTGTTGTTTTTTCACTATGGGCTACATCAGCCATAAGAGATATTTTTTAGAAAATAAAGTCAATACCCAATACCAATTTCTCATCTCCTCTGAGTGAATATGACAACGTTAATGCAGCGACAGTTGAAATTCGGCTCAAAATCGGGTCAAAAATCACAGTGTATGCCTGGCCTTATGCAATAAAAGATAGACTACGCCCTTGCAATTTATGCAATTATCTGAAGATATGAGGAAGATACATAGAAGGCCAATCCTCATATTTTACGTTTGTTTTATGACCAACAACTAATAGCATTATAATTTTAAATACAAATGTATTGTTTTTATTTGTAAAATAGTTTGTAATAAAGAAATAAAAATAAGCCCATATACTGTAATATCAGCTTCCAAAATCAGCTTAATGAGATGCAGACAGTGGCCAATACACAGTGATCAGACCAAAAGTGGGCGGGCTTAAACCAGAAAGTCGTTAATTTACACGAGAAGCTAATTTTTTAAAGATTTATTTTTGGTGTTTTATGCCTTTATTTTGATAGGACAGTAGCTAGATAGGAAGCGAAGTGGGACAGAGAGAGGGGGACGTGATCGGGAAAGGTCTGCGAGCCAGAACTCGAACTTGGGATGTCCAAAGCGCAATGGCGCTATATGTTGGCACGCTGCCCACGAGGCTATTGGCACCGACCATGAGAATTTAAATGTAATTCTGTTCCTTTCATAGTTTTAATTTAATATGCATTGCAGAACTCCTAAAATTATGCTTTTATATTTAAATACCTTCTAATTGAAAAACTAATTGTCAAATAAAAGGGACAAAATATATATTTTTCAGAGGAACTTTGTTTACAGAGTTACAATCACCCACCTCAAATAAAAGGACCTGATATAAAATAGCTGATTAGAGAACATGGAAGTTTAAAAAAAAAAAAACATTCAGTGGTTGAAAATTGCTAAAACATCTTTTACTATAAATATTAAAATGGCTAATCTAAGTTATCTAAGAATATATAAATTACGGTCATACACATACGTATTACATGTTCAGTCTATAGGTGCGCAAGCATGTAGTGTTTCTTTACGAAGTGACATCGCCAACTACTGGCCTGGCATGCATAATACAGTGATTTTAGCCATTTTCCTGGATCTGTGTAAACGGGCATAGGGAAAACTTTTCAAACACACAAAGTAAAAACTTTTGTTTTTAGTACATTCACTTTGCACACTCATTATTGCATAGTAGCCTAATTTGAGAAGTTAATGTATAATATTGTTCTATCCCCTTGCTCACCTGTTATCTAGAAAACAGTGACTGTGTCTGCAAATACGTTATTCAGAAAGGCACAGACAGTAAAATGTAGGTCGGTGCCCGTGTGTGGTTGGCACACACAATCGGTTACAACGTTTTCTATTCACTTGTCAACATTTTTTCCTGTATGACCAAGCCTTATTTGTACATAGTAGCCATGGAGGACATTCTTTGTTTGCGGTCTATACAGGGAGGACACGACTGTTGTTAATAGATGATAAACAGGTTTCTGTGAGCGCATTTGTTCAACCGAGGGTTATGGCAGGATTTCTTGTTTGTTTGTTTTCGATTTGTACTCTTTGTCTTTGGAAGCACTGGATTGCGTTTGCCTTTGTATTAGAGTTTGTGTGTGTGTGTGTGTGTGTGTGTTACTTGCCCATAAATAGATTAGTCTGTGTGTGTGTGTCACTGTGACAAGGTTCCAACAGCTGCAGCCATCTTTTCCTTGTAGCCTCCCCTCTCCTCCGATCAATGCAGCTCCTGTCTTAGCCTTCACCTCCAAGAACACACATTAATTTCACACACACATATACACCCTGGAACAAACTGCTGACTTTTCTGCAGAGCCACGGCACACACACATTATTTATGGCCTGATGTGACAGATGGATCAATAGTTTAATATCAGTGTTTGTGGAGTGCAGTGCCTCTGTCTATCAGATATCCAGACAGGCTACTAAACGCGCACACACGCAGAAGTAGCACTTAAACACGCACATTTGAGTGCCATCTGTTTGGTGGACAGACCGTTGCAAAAAAATCATTGACACTCACTGACCCTCGAACATGACAACCACATAAGCAGCCCATCAGTTGGCTTTAGCAGCAACACCCCAAGAGCTGTGCTATATGCCTGACCCCCCAAAAAAAGAAAAAAAATCTGTCTAGAGACTGAGCTCTTTGAAGACCTCTAACCAAACAGAATGTGATCTCAGACATGGTTACTGGTCATTCATTATAAGAGAGACAGATGCTCCAGACTTTCATCATTGATGACTTCTGATTATGTAAAATAACCAGATGACACAATTAGTTAAGTGGGACATCACATTTGAAAGATAAATTCAGTTCATGATTCACAACAGATATTTTTGCTTGTGGGGTAGACGAGTTAAATGTGAACTCCAAAAAAAGCTCTTTTTTTTCCTCCAGTGAAAATGGATCAATATCCAAGAAGATAAATGTATTAAGAAAAGTAAAATGTCAAAAAATATATCCAAGAATCACTTACTCATGCTCATGATGATCCAAACCCATATGAATTTCTTTCTTCCATGGAGCCCAAATGCAAAAACTAAAAAAAAAAAAAATGCATTGGTCGCTCTTTTCCATGAAGTAACAATAATGGAAACTGGAACTTGGAAAAACACAATGAAAGTATTGCAAAAGCAGTCCATAAGATCCATGTGCTATATTGCAAGACAGAAATGTAATTTTTGGCTGACCTGTAAAGTGATATGCAGTTTGATTTACCACGGAAGTCTGAGCTGGAAATGACATCACACCCAAGTGGATGTAATGGAGTTCATTCGTGTTAACATTAGCAGTGTTAGCAAAAATGGAGCATTACACCACATTTTGTAACTGCAGAAACTCACATACACTATAGCATCATGTTCACAGATAGAGGTTGGGCAGTAATGAGTGTATGACTCAATAATGACATGGGAATATAACATACTGTAAGTTTTATAAATATTCTAGTATTTATAGCTTTCACTTACTTTTCACGTAGGGAGCAGCCATCTTGAATTCTCAACTTGGGTTTGAACGAGGCAAACCGAGACCCCAAGGAGGAACTCCGACTTGTGTGAGTGTTCCATTTGGAAAAACCCGACATGGAGCTCTGAATTTCCTACCTCTGATGACAAATCAGAAGCAGCAATAGTTCACCTAAAAATAAAATAAAAATTGTGTCATAATTTACTGCATTTCATGTTGTTCCAAACCTGTATGACACTCTGTGAAACACAAAAGACAATATTGTGAACTTTTATTTAATGGACAAACACACACACACACACACACACACACAGAGAGAGAGAGAGAGAGAGAGAGAGAGAGAGAAATTATCCATAATAGAACAGAAAATATAAAATAATTTAATTATTTTATTTTTTGTTTTACCTACTTTCTTTGTTTCATTTTCTTACCCACTGGCAAATGTTTTCTTGTTTTCATAATAAACTGCACTAATTATTGGTACATATATGCATAAAACAAGATTATAAAGCAACATTTGCCATTGGGTTAAATAAACTACAGATTTTACTTAAACTGTTGTATTCTCAGAAAAGAAGTCTTAATTTGTAATTTTGCTTGCTAAAGTATTTTCTCTTTTTCTCATTTGAAGCTGATTAGATATGTTCACTGCCAAACAAGACTAAAAATACTGATAAATAAAATGACTCCGTGATGTAATACACTGTAGAGCTGTCACAATCTGTGATGGCGAGGAACGATGGAGACGAGGAATAAACCGTTTTTAACCCAAGAAACACAGGGTACATCCAACACTGGGAATGGCAGGAAACACATGAACATAACAAGTAGAACCAACAGAGACCGACTGCACAGACTAGGACTTAAATACAGGGCATGATTGGGGAAACACAGGTGTATGGGATGACTAATCAAAGTAATTAACAAAACGAGGACAGGGACATGACCAAATAAGGGAACAGAAACAGGGGCAAACCATGACACAGACAGTCCATGATCCTGACAAGAGCACATTGTTAGGTTTTTACAGCATTGCCTTAAAACCAGACGAGAACTTTATATATCTCATATGCGGCTTATTTGTCTTTTTGTTTAATGTTTTGTTTAGTCTGTTTTACAGCCAATCAGATCCGAATGTGATCTCAGACATGGTTACTGGTCATTCATTATAAGAGAGACAGATGCTCCAGACTTTCATCATTGATGACTTCTGATTATGTAAAATAACCAGATGACACAATTAGTTAAGTGGGACATCACATTTGAAAGATAAATTCAGTTCATGATTCACAACAGATATTTTTGCTTGTGGGGTAGACGAGTTAAATGTGAACTCCAAAAAAAGCTCTTTTTTTTCCTCCAGTGAAAATGGATCAATATCCAAGAAGATAAATGTATTAAGAAAAGTAAAATGTCAAAAAATATATCCAAGAATCACTTACTCATGCTCATGATGATCCAAACCCATATGAATTTCTTTCTTCCATGGAGCCCAAATGCAAAAACTAAAAAAAAAAAAAATGCATTGGTCGCTCTTTTCCATGAAGTAACAATAATGGAAACTGGAACTTGGAAAAACACAATGAAAGTATTGCAAAAGCAGTCCATAAGATCCATGTGCTATATTGCAAGACAGAAATGTAATTTTTGGCTGACCTGTAAAGTGATATGCAGTTTGATTTACCACGGAAGTCTGAGCTGGAAATGACATCACACCCAAGTGGATGTAATGGAGTTCATTCGTGTTAACATTAGCAGTGTTAGCAAAAATGGAGCATTACACCACATTTTGTAACTGCAGAAACTCACATACACTATAGCATCATGTTCACAGATAGAGGTTGGGCAGTAATGAGTGTATGACTCAATAATGACATGGGAATATAACATACTGTAAGTTTTATAAATATTCTAGTATTTATAGCTTTCACTTACTTTTCACGTAGGGAGCAGCCATCTTGAATTCTCAACTTGGGTTTGAACGAGGCAAACCGAGACCCCAAGGAGGAACTCCGACTTGTGTGAGTGTTCCATTTGGAAAAACCCGACATGGAGCTCTGAATTTCCTACCTCTGATGACAAATCAGAAGCAGCAATAGTTCACCTAAAAATAAAATAAAAATTGTGTCATAATTTACTGCATTTCATGTTGTTCCAAACCTGTATGACACTCTGTGAAACACAAAAGACAATATTGTGAACTTTTATTTAATGGACAAACACACACACACACACACACACACACAGAGAGAGAGAGAGAGAGAGAGAGAGAGAGAGAAATTATCCATAATAGAACAGAAAATATAAAATAATTTAATTATTTTATTTTTTGTTTTACCTACTTTCTTTGTTTCATTTTCTTACCCACTGGCAAATGTTTTCTTGTTTTCATAATAAACTGCACTAATTATTGGTACATATATGCATAAAACAAGATTATAAAGCAACATTTGCCATTGGGTTAAATAAACTACAGATTTTACTTAAACTGTTGTATTCTCAGAAAAGAAGTCTTAATTTGTAATTTTGCTTGCTAAAGTATTTTCTCTTTTTCTCATTTGAAGCTGATTAGATATGTTCACTGCCAAACAAGACTAAAAATACTGATAAATAAAATGACTCCGTGATGTAATACACTGTAGAGCTGTCACAATCTGTGATGGCGAGGAACGATGGAGACGAGGAATAAACCGTTTTTAACCCAAGAAACACAGGGTACATCCAACACTGGGAATGGCAGGAAACACATGAACATAACAAGTAGAACCAACAGAGACCGACTGCACAGACTAGGACTTAAATACAGGGCATGATTGGGGAAACACAGGTGTATGGGATGACTAATCAAAGTAATTAACAAAACGAGGACAGGGACATGACCAAATAAGGGAACAGAAACAGGGGCAAACCATGACACAGACAGTCCATGATCCTGACAAGAGCACATTGTTAGGTTTTTACAGCATTGCCTTAAAACCAGACGAGAACTTTATATATCTCATATGCGGCTTATTTGTCTTTTTGTTTAATGTTTTGTTTAGTCTGTTTTACAGCCAATCAGATCCCAGCCTCATCCGGGTTATTGATTGATTGCGTGCCCTTATCCTCCAAGGCTGTTCCTTTAATAGACTACAGAGGGCTGTAAATATTATTGCTTACTGTGTGCCCAGGGCACAACAAATGCAATCACGGTTTTATGACAAATATAAACACCAGTGAGTCAGTGGATCAAGAGTTATCTGAGGTAATCTTAAAAGAGAGATTTTATTCTTTTAATGTGTCACCCGATTTCCTTTTTCCTTTCTTAGTTTTCATCTAAGCAGGTTCATTTGAACCTGAGAGCTTCTTTGCTGAGGGACCTTTTCTTAGAGCACCTCAGTTTCAATTGAATGAAAATGATAGGGATAGTTTTTTCACATTTTTAATATTATACCGTTTCAGGGAATCCCAGGTGAACTGCATTTATAACTGGTGTTGCAGATTTAATAATAAATGATTTGTTTTTAATATTTCAGTAATCAGCTGTAACGTCAGACATTGCATCTATATCAAACATTAATAGACTATGTACTACCGCTACAGTCATACTTGCACTGCTCTTTATGAATATGATTGACATAGCATCCTCAGTTGGGGATGTCAAAGACTAAGCACTTGAAAGCATGTTGTGCCTCTCCTATGGTTCCCTTGCTACATTTTTTTCCACATTACACATTTTCTATCTGTCTCATTCTTTCTGTTCCTTCTGCTTGCTCTCACTCTGTGCGAATGGCTGTCAGCGAAGAGCGCCGACAAGTTTGGGAAGTGTGTGTTCCGAGTTAAAGTGGGTTAAATTACTGCAGGTGTCAGTGCAAACTGTACGTTCTCACAGTAATAGCTCAGATTATATAGGGCCCATCTAGGTAAAATGGCACTGTTTAACTTCACTTTTTACAATTTAGATGTAGAAGTAAAAGCTATGCATTTAGACTACTTGGACTATATGGTCTACTAAAAAGAGGCCCCGTCAGATTTTTGAGGCAAGTGAAATTTGAATGCAAAAGAATATTTGCATCTTTGATGAAAAAGTTTAAAATCATCCCTTAATATTAAGTGGCCTTAACTACTATGCACTAACATTTAAATTAATCATTTGGTACAATGCACTTATTTTGTACATACATGTTATATTTTTAAAATATCTGCATGTAATTACATCTGTAATTATATTTATAATTACACTGTTGACCCACTCCTTTACACTGTAACTCACCATTTAACCCACCCTTAAACCTACCCATACCACCAAACCTGTCCTTAACCTTACCCGTATCCCACCTCAATAGCAGCAAAAGTGTTTTGCAATACAATATGTACACAATAAGTGCACTGTACTTATTTTTTGATGTAAGTACATAGTAGTTAATGCCACTTAATATAAAGTGGGACCTTTTTTTAAATGTTAGAGTTCTTCTTTTCCATAGTATGAATATGTATGATGACCACTGGCTGTCATGTTCATTTTGGTGACACTTTTGCTTGGTTTATTAAAAATATATTATATATTAAGTCAAAATTTGAACTCATATGTCCCCATGTGTGTTAAACAACCACTGTTCCACTAGACATCTTCATCTTGTGCTTACATATAGAACAACTTGTAAGTTGTTGGGTTTTTTTATATATATTTTTAAAAGGTGTTATTTTTTTCTTTGTTCATGCCTTTTCAACTAGGATGCCAAGTGATCCAGAACTGGAACTGCCACTCCCTCCAAAAATAAATAAATAAAAAATAGCTGCATGATGCCCCTAAATAGAGATAATGTTGTGTAATATACACTTTTATTAAAATATTTAGACCCCACCCACATCAAATGTTTTCCATTTCCTAATTTCACCATGTAATCACATGGGAATCATTAGGGCCAAAGGTCAAAGCCACTGAAAACATGAAACTAACATTCTCTAATATCAATGGGGGGAGTAGCATCAATACTATATTTCTGCCATGCTACAATTTCATTTATATTCATCGGCATGAAGTGAGGCAGTAATTGTTGCCAGAATACCTCATGCCCATTCTGGCAAAATTGTCCCCTATTAGAGCAAGGAACCATGCATGACCAGTGGCTCTGCCATTATGATGCAAATGACAGAATGAAAGAATCATTCAAACACATTCTAAAGTGAATTTGTAATATTCTATAATATTGCTTTCCAGTTCTGGAATCATTACCCATGGTTCCATTGTCTCTTCACTCGAGGTGAACTGATAGGGGACGAAATTGACTGTGACACTTCTGATGATGTGGCTGGTTTGGAAACACAACTGTCAATCAATCAGAGAGAAACAGTTAGGCAAATGAGGTGCTCAAAAACAAACATACATATTTCAATAAATAACAATGCATCATTTTCAACCAAGAGCTGTATTTAGAGTCTGCACAAGTTTGAAACTGTAATCGACAGCAACTGCAAACTGCCTTTTGGATATTTTGACACCAAAACCAGCTTTTATAAGTTTGCAACCACTTTATGATTATACAAACACAGCAATTCAAATCACAGTGAACAATATCATTCAGATTGTCCCTTTGCCAGTCCTTGAAAAGTCAGTTGAAAGGTGCTGTTCGAAAGCCCATTGAAAGGTGCTGCTTTTGTTGTAGTATGTCTCAGACATATTGTATACTGAAAATACGACAATCAAATGAGGGGTTTACATTGTTTAAAGCATATGTAACATGTTACCTTACACTATCATCAAAAAATGAAGACCACAATGTAGTGTGTCTTTATAACAGTATCAAGCTATTATTATTAAAAGTCCTCTTTTCTGATCGTCAGTTAACAATTACTTTGTAAACACAGCAAGAAATAGTCTCTTTGGCAAAACACTAACTGTAACAAAAGCTATTATTTTAATAACACACACACCCTCTCTTTTTCTTTTCTGCATCTGCTCTAGCTTATATACTAATCTAGCTAATACTTGAAACTTGGCATTGTGTACAGCAAATATTCTTGGCTGTAATGATAAATTGCTTACAGTGTTCCTCATTTGTAATTCGCTTTAGATAAAAGCAACTACTAAATTAATAAATGTGAAATGTAATGTAAATGATGGCGGCAGTCACAATGTACACCTTTAATTTAAAAGAGCTTAGTGCTTGCTAGAAAAACTTGCTCATATATCTTCATTTCAAGTAATTTCCATTCAGATGAGACCAAAAGTGATAATGTCTAAGTGGGTGAGCTTACTTTTAGTTAGTCTGCCCATTTCCATCAGTTTGACTTATTCAGGCAAAACAGCTGTGAACATGATAGTCGGGCGTTGTTGCATTGACTAATTAGCCAATCACAGCAATGTGGAGGCACTGCCTCCTCTCAATTTATGTTATTTAAGAAAAATTAGTGCTTCTCTCTTTGGTGAAAAAGCCTATGCTGTGTTAAATGTTGAGGCATGCTTCAAAATAGTACTACCATCCCTTTAAAAGCACTTCAGAAGTTATAAGTTAGAATTTTCAAAAGAGCAACCTTAGAAGGTTAAACATATGAATCTTACAAAGTCAGATTCAGGACACATAGGCCCACAGACTTTTGTTAAATGAGCATACTGAAACTAAAGCCTGAGGGATATACTCACAACCCACTTAGAGTGCTCTCAAGTTAAAGACACAATTTAGTCAAACTGAATAAGAGTATGATAAGGTTATTCAGGGTTAATTTGAAGCCATTTCCTCTTATCTTTTGTTCTGATCTTAGCACTAAAGTTATGGAAAGTGTTACTTTTCACTTACGGACATGTTGTGTTCCCAAAATGACTGCCTGGTATCATATTGTCTTTGGGTGGGGGACCAGGATTATGACAGCGTGAATCTGTCCTCAGTCCAATATACTTTAAAAGGACATCTCGCACTCGGTGACAAATGAGGGTAGGCTCTCAAAGCAGGGATTAAACAGTGTCACAGAAAAGGTTGGAGGAGAAACATCTATCAAATCCTGGCTCACTGTTGGAACTCATCGACAGTGATGGAGACGACAAGTTAGACTATCATCAAGGGTGAGAAAATTCCTCGTCTTTTTCAGAGCAACAAAAACGCTGATTAGAAGAGATGAGACTATATAAGATGAGAGAAGACTGAATTACTGATAATGAAAAAATAGACAGATAAAAGGAGCATGTCAGGCACAAATCAGAGAGCTGCGTCACAATGTCTTACAAGACAAAAGACAAACAGGCAAAAACGGCAACAGGGAGGGAAAAGGAACAAGTAGGGGGGGTAAAAAGAAAGATGATTCATGTTGAGTATGCTGACATTTGAGAAAGCTGGAGATGAAGACATATCAGAGGGAGTAAAATACAGCTATACATGACGTTTAAACTGATCTCTTTTCATATGTTCATCCATCCACCACCATGACTTTCAAATCGGTTTGGCAGACTGTCGAATAATCAGTAACGTAATAAAAGGGAACATGACCATTTTGAAGAAAACCAGCATATTTTCCTAGTTTTCCTAAATTAAGTAAAACATGTAAACAATTCCAATGCCTCTATATTATTAGGATACAATATATTTCAGAAAAAACATGGCCTTAAATGGCAAGTAAAAAAAAAAGATACATTTACATTTCATTAAGGACACGCTGTTATCCAAAGTAATTTACAAATGAGAAATATTACAAACCAACATATTTTCCACCCTTTTTCTGAAATTAAATTAAATGTTTAAAGATTCCATGATGATCTATAATTAGGAAAAAATCTGTTTCAGAGAAATAATGATGCCTTAAATTCCATGGCCTTCATTTATCAACAGTGCGTACGCACAGATGTGTGTGTAATGAGTGCGTAAGAACAGTTTCACGCAAAGTGTGGGATCTACCAACTTGTACTTAAACGTAGGAATGTGTGTAAATAAAAGCACAACTCTGAGCATGCTTACGCAGAGAATCTCTGAATTACTGATAATGAAAAAATAGACAGATAAAAGGAGCATGTCAGGCACAAATCAGAGAGCTGCGTCACAATGTCTTACAAGACAAAAGACAAACAGGCAAAAACGGCAACAGGGAGGGAAAAGGAACAAGTAGGGGGGGTAAAAAGAAAGATGATTCATGTTGAGTATGCTGACATTTGAGAAAGCTGGAGATGAAGACATATCAGAGGGAGTAAAATACAGCTATACATGACGTTTAAACTGATCTCTTTTCATATGTTCATCCATCCACCACCATGACTTTCAAATCGGTTTGGCAGACTGTCGAATAATCAGTAACGTAATAAAAGGGAACATGACCATTTTGAAGAAAACCAGCATATTTTCCTAGTTTTCCTAAATTAAGTAAAACATGTAAACAATTCCAATGCCTCTATATTATTAGGATACAATATATTTCAGAAAAAACATGGCCTTAAATGGCAAGTAAAAAAAAAAGATACATTTACATTTCATTAAGGACACGCTGTTATCCAAAGTAATTTACAAATGAGAAATATTACAAACCAACATATTTTCCACCCTTTTTCTGAAATTAAATTAAATGTTTAAAGATTCCATGATGATCTATAATTAGGAAAAAATCTGTTTCAGAGAAATAATGATGCCTTAAATTCCATGGCCTTCATTTATCAACAGTGCGTACGCACAGATGTGTGTGTAATGAGTGCGTAAGAACAGTTTCACGCAAAGTGTGGGATCTACCAACTTGTACTTAAACGTAGGAATGTGTGTAAATAAAAGCACAACTCTGAGCATGCTTACGCAGAGAATCTAGTGGTAGAATGGCGATACTACAAAAAGAAAGTGCCGCTGCATGTTTCATGTGTCCTTTAATTGCAAATACTCAATTTATAAATTCATAGTTCAAGCTAGACATTTGCATAATTGGTGTAAAAAGCAATAAAAGACACACTGCAAAAAAGGCTTATCTTACTTAGTTTGTCATCTCGTTTTCTAGTCAAAATATCTAAAAATTCTTAAATCAAGATGCATTTACTAGATAAGCAAAAAGACATAAGATATTTAGTCTTGTTTCCTGGGGGGGAAAAATCTAAATGATGTGAATTTTGCTTAAAACAAGTAAGCAAAATTGCTTACTTGTTTTAAAATATGTTTTTGCTTAGTAAATGCATCGTGATTAAATTTTTTTTTGATATTTTAACTAGAAACAAGAGAAAAATACTAAGTAAGATAAGTCTTTTTTTTTTTTTTTGGCATGCAACTGGGAAGTAATTTGAAATGTAGCTATAGTGTCATGGCTGGTCTCACTTTGCTGGAAGATTAGGCAAACCATGCGCTGTGCAGAGAACGCGTTTTCAAAGAGCGCGCTGATCTGTTTAGTGAGAACACAGAATGGCTTGTCAGTCGGTACCACTTTCTTTGCCATGATTTCGGTGAGGACATTATACATTCACGAGATTTATTAAGGGAGGTGTTGTCACTATATATGGTTTATTGGAGGCGTTTCTGAATGCAAATGAACATGAATGTGAACGAGCATGGTGCTTAAGAACTTTATCAACATTTTATCAACAATGATTACTTACTGGTGTGCGTAAGAACCGCGTACGCATGTTTGATAAATATGGATTTTTTTGTACTTACACACATTCTACATTTCGTAGGACAAAATATAGAACCTTTTCTACGCATTGTTGATAAATGAGGGCCCATGCCTTTCTGTTATTAGGATACAATCTATTTCAGAAAAAATTGCTTTAAATGGGAAGAAATAAATTGTTGCATACTAATGAGGAATACAACAAAAAAGCAACATATTGTCAACCATTTTTCTAAAATGAAATAAAAAAGATTACATGCCGATCTATAATTATGACACAATCTATTTCAGAGAAATGATTAAGCCTTAAACTCTGTGCTTGTCTTAGGATACAATCTATTTCAGGAAAATTGGCCTTAAATGGCAAGTAAAAAAATTATAATAATAAAAATAAGTGATTATTCTGTTGTCCTAAGTAACTTACAAATTAGGAATACAACAAAAAGCTACATATTTTCAACCATTTTTCTGAAATTAAATTCAATGTAAAAAAATAATAAAAAATCCACGCCAATCTATAACTGACAATCTATTTCAGAGAAATGATGATGCCTTAAATGGCAAGTAAAATGTGGTACACATGCATTTATTTGTTTAGTAGATCATTTTGTAAATTTCGTAAGTGACTTAAGAGGAACACAGCAAGCAATTCATCTTAAGGAGGCAATAACACAAGTTTCAAACACAGAGCAAAGCTCAAATGGGGAGGGATATAAAAAATAGTGAAAAGAAATATATCCCTCCCCATTCGAGCTTTGCTCTGTGTTTAAAACTTGTGTTATTGCTTAAGATGAATTGCTTGCTGTGTTCCTCTTTTGTAAGTCACTTACAAAATTTACAAAATGATCTACAAAACAAATAAATGCATGTGTACCACATTTTACTTGCCATTTAAGGCATCATCATTTCTCTGAAATAGATTGTGTCAGTTATAGATTGGCATGGATTTTTTTATTTAATTTCAGAAAAATGGTTGAAAATATGTAGCTGTATAAATATGTTGACTTATGCCGTTAATTCAAAGAATCACCAGATGATATCAACATCAACAATCCATGTAAATAAGGAGTCAGTTAAGATCAGTCGTAAACCAATTTAAAAACTTCATTTCTTTTAGAGATAAGAGACAGAGAGGAGACAAGGGATGCTGTTAGGCTGATGAAGGTCAAGAGATGGGTTGGAGGAGAGATAGAGATGGCAGAGATAACATCTGACCCTTTCAGCTGAGAGAGCCCAAAGCAAGGGTTGATAGAGGTGGTGAGATAAAATCAAACCTCCCTCGTGCCAACTACTAAAGGAGAGCAACACAGAGTGTGTGTGAGAGAGACGGAAAGAGAGAGAGAAGGTGTAAGAGAGAGGGGTCAAATTCAGCAGTCACCTCTCCTCTCCAGACACCTCAAGACTTTATCATCAGCCCATCTGAACGGCCTGTGGTCAGCACAGAGAGAATGACTCACGACTCTAGTCTTATGAGACCACCTGAAAGTAAAACAGACATTTCATTTACACACTTCAGCATACACTTATCCTTCTCTTTACCTGCACCTGATTTGCTGTATAGCTGTTCTTTTTTGTACATTTAAATGAAAAATGTATTACATAAAACATTAGGCAGCACAACTGTTTTTTTAACATCGATAGTTATAATGACTTGAGCACCAAATCAAAATATTAGAATGATTTCTGAAAGATCATGTGACACTGAAGACTTGTAATGGCTGCTGAAATTCGGCTTTGCCATCATTGGAATAAATAAAAAATTAAAACATATTAAAATGAAAACCCGCCATTTTAAATTGTAATAATATAAAAAATTAAATAAATAAATATATAAAGTGTATTTTTATGAAAATCAAATGCAGCAATAAAGGTGAGCATAAAATACTTTTTTTAACAATTTAGTTTTTTACATTTTTGTTTTAATAAAACATTAAAATATCTCAAACTGACCTCAAACTGTTGAACGGTAGTATATATTTTGCAATTATACATTTAAAATGGATGTCTATGAAAAGGTCTATTTGTACCAGGGTAAAGATTAAAATACTGTAACTGCATCCCAAATGACGCACTGTACACTGATACACTATGTACTTAAGCACTGTGTACTCAACCATGTAGTGTATGAATTTGATAAGGTTATTTTGTCAATAATAATCGGAGTCTAATAGCCCCTCCCCCTTCACAACGTAATTAAAGCTGCGACAGTTGAGTGCATGAAGGCTGTGTCTGAAAGCTTGAGGCAGTGACTTTGCAGACAGCGTTTTTGCACGAAGGCAGCTCACGAAATACTGATATACTGAATACTGATTTCTCGCTAGAAATAACATCAAAAGTGCAAAAAGCTAGTCAGAAATATACATTTACACACAAACTGACCACCAAACGCAACTTTCACACACCATCTTTATTTTTTAGCTCAACTGTCACGGAATGGAACGCACATATATCAAAGGCAGCGAAGGATACATCTATGCTGCCTTCAAAATTCAATCCAGAAACAGGAAGTAATGCCTTGATGCCTTCCTGCCTTGGAATGCTGCCTCCAAAGGCAGCATTTTAGAGCTTTCGGGCGCAGCCGAAGTGTCCAACATTCCACACTTAATTTTTTCGGTTATTTACGTGCATCATCCGGGTATTTAAAGTGCACTTTTTCTTTTTGGAATTTTCAGTGTGAACCAACACAAAATGTCATAGAATATTGCATAAGTACGTGATTTGGGATGCGCCTTGTGTTTTTTAATCCACAATACATTAATTTGAGACTAGTGTGAGAAAATTTTATTAACCGAAGTTGTACACTATAGTCATAACGCAAGATGGCGCCGACGTTGATGGCTGCCTCCGTGGTGCCCCTTATTTACTTGTTCTATTTTTATTTTTATTATCTGTGTTTTTTGTTATGTCACTGTCATTCTGTTACACTTTGGAAGCTTCTGTCTCACGAAAACAAATTCCTCGTATGTGTAAACATACCTGGCAATAAAGCTCATTCTGATTCTGATTCTGATAACTAGAGCCATGTAAACCCTGTAACTAACACATGATACATGGAAGATTTCTGGTTTTGTTTTTCTTTCTTAACGCCAATCCAGCATCTATGGCTATATTCATGGCGAGAACCAGCTAATCCATACACAAGTCTCATCTTTACACACACGTCCGGGGACTATTTAGAATGTTCAATTAACCTAACCTGCATGTCTTTGGGCTGTGGGAGGAAACCAGAGCACCCGGCGTAAACCCACGCAGACACAGGGAGAACATGCGAAAATTTCTGGTCAAATTACATTGGTAACGCATAATCATGCATTCATCTACTTAGAAAAGTAGTTCTAAAATGTGATGTAAATAACTGTACTGCTCAATAACGCAGTATTATGTAGAGAGGAATTAAGTTATGTGCTTTAACAAAACTATAATAACATTTCTCGTTTTAAACCCTTCATGTTTTGCCTCACAAAACACAATTGCAAGTGAATCACACTCTAAAACACATTTTTGTTTTTACAGTCTGTGAAATGAATGAAAATTACTTTCTGTATCAACCCACAATATATCACAGATGCTGTCAATTGAGCTTAATTTGTATTGCAACCAGAACATTCCTATGAATTTTAACACAACAGTTGTAAGCTACCACTGTTCACCAAATGTGCTATACTAACAATAGCGCACAATAGGGTTTAGGGGTAAATCCTTTTGCTGTTGCATTGTTTGTATGTTTTTTTGTGTTTGTGTGTGTGTATGTGTTCGCACCAATGTTTTGCCCCTGACTCCAATTTTACTGAACAGTATCCTGTCCTTTCTTTCTCTCTCCATCTTCGCCATTGTGCTGAAATATCCACACCCCAAATAAACGATTTGTCTTGATGAGGTCACCATACCCTGCAAGAGATGACAGGGAAGGGACAAAAAAGCCTGCAGAATTGAGGCTGGTATAATCAGAGCCAGGACAACAGTTGGCTGACCATGTCCACTGGTTCTCTTCCAGCTCTCTTTTGTGTGTGTAAGTGTGTGCGTGTGTCGCCTGGTGTAGTTCCAGCTCATTTCAGCGTTAAACCTCCCAGAGATGAAGGCGGAGTGTGTGTGTGTGTGTGTGTGTGTGTGTGTACGTGCATGTCATGTCTAAGCTGTTTTCGGTGCTAAATCTCACTAAGACGACTACTGCTGGAAATGAAGAATTTAATCTTCAATCTACACACAACCTGTAAATATAAATCACAAACACTGTCACACACACACACACCTGACTTTGACTTGAGTGTGGCTCAGTTGTCACGATCTACGTGGGTTTGTTTAGGTAAATTCAATATAATTGTATATAGTAATTGTTATTTCACACAAATATCCACACAAGGACGATAAAACTGAAAACTTAATAAACATACTAAATAATTCAAATGCAGATCAGTTTGTGTGAGTGTTATGTGCCCTACAAGTGGATTTGTAATTTTGAGTTCTGACCACATGAATGACTGAGCGAAGTCCTATTTATGAGAGGGAAAATATTAATTCTAGATGATACATAAATTGCTGATGTTGTGTAAAATTCTAACACTGTGGAAACATTAGCCTAATCCAGAATATTGATGGTATCATCTAATTTACACAAAAAAAGTTGTAAAAGATTATTGGAGTATGCTTTACAATAGGTCTGTCCACTTAAAAATGTCATGTTTTATTCAGTGTTATATTCTGATTCTTTGTCATTATTTTTTATAAATTTACTACACATTTCTGTGAAAACAGTTTCAAAATAAATCATACACCAATTTTTGTCCAGTGTATGTATAGAGATCACTCAGTGAACAAAAAGTGAGTCGGTAGTGGATATTATATAGGCTAATGAAAGATTTTGCAAGTTGTTTTAATCTTACATGCTGCGACAATTTGTGTTGTTTTGCAAGCAAAATATACACAGCAACTATCACACTACATTTAAAATGTATTATTTTTAAACAGCGTGTACTGTATAAGCACGAAGTTGACATATTTGTACCTGTCTGCTGCATTTGACATCACAGTTCAGAATAGCTGCTAATGAAAGGCTTTGAGGCTGTGCATATTCTTATGGTGTCATCAGCCACACAGTGCTGTCATGGCACCATTTTCCTACACATGGAGTCGCATGGCATTTTTAGCTCTAGTGGGGTTCCTGCCAGCGAAGCAACAGTAATCAAGATGAATGAGAATGCTAATGAATAGTTTTTCTCTGTTATATTCCTCCTTGCTTTACAGAGCATACAGATAGTAGTTTTTTTTTTTGCATTCAAAAATAAAACAAATGTCTAGTTTTCTTTCTAAATAAATAAAGACTGCAAATTTAACTCCACAACAAATGGTTTTGTTACAATATCCACTTTATCAAGTTCTTGAGCTTAATTTTCTATATACTATATATATTTTTTATAGAACAATGAATACATCCCAAAACAAATATAATATACAATATAACAGTGCTACTTTTAAGTATTGATTAGGGATGCACGATATTATCTGACTGATATCGGAATCGGCCGATAATGGCTTTAAATGTAAATATCGGCATAGGCCCGATATGAAAAATTATGCCGATATGTCTTGCCAATAAGAAGAAACGTTAACTCACATGTGCTCAGGGTGTGCTAGCGATTATATCGGGTCAGCAGTGTGGCTCATTCTTGAAGCAAAGTTTTGCCTGAATGGTGATTAGATTCACTGTTTTGGATCTCTGCATTTAATCTGTGAAAGCATGTACAGAATGACGCGTTTGGTGTGTTATAGAGTAAACAGTAATAGCAGCAGCGCAGATGCAGCTTTATAGTTATTTTCAAAGCTTCAATGTACTGTCAAAAAAACCTTCATTATTTTTTATTTAATTCTAACAAATAAGTTATTGTTAAAAACTAACCAAAATTAAAAAAATATATTTTGCTTTTCTGCACAGGAGAGACTTGGTGTTGTTTCCAAACAAAAGGAAATATATCGTATCGGCCAAAATTATTAGAAAAATATCGGGATATCAGCAAAAATCCAATATCGTGCATCCCTAGTTTTGATTATATACTGTTATTGTTATTAATAACAGTTTGAATTATTTGGGAGTTTTTTATTTTCAGTGTTCATTTTAAGTTTTAGTATGTTTTGTTGTTCTTGTAATTTATTATTATTAATAATAATATATTTAGATATTTTATTTCAGTTTTCGTTTTAGTAATTTTGGTAGGCTACTTCAAATTTGAATTAGATGCCAACATTTCCCATTTTCATCAAAGCTTTTCATGTTATATTTTATTTAATTCCAGTTAACAACGATATTTTGTATATATTTTTAGTTAACAATAAGAACACTCTATATAACATACAGCTGTATAATGATGCTCAATATATGTTTTAAATAAAAACAAGTAAATGATAAGTACTGCTCCCTCTAGTGGAGAGAAAAGTCTCTCACGCTCTTCATCAAACATTCTCTTTTGTCCTGATCAAGGGGTCAGAGTTTGGTTGGCTAGGTAGAATAGAAATACAATATAT
>NW_015505525.1:602837-612775 GCF_001515645.1 Sinocyclocheilus grahami
CAATATATATATATATATATATATATATATATATATCTACACACACACACACACACACACACAGACACACACACACATACATACATATACACACACGAATTATATATATATATATATATACATATGTTACGATATAACTAACGAGGTCATATTCAGAAGACAATGAAACCGAAACCAAATAGCGTTGAAACAGGAAGTGAAGTAAACAGAAGAGAATGACAAAATAACGGTCCACTTAACAGAATCGTATATGAATCGTATCCAAAATAAAAGTTTTGTGTGTTTGTACTGTGTATATTTATTATGTCTATATAAATACACACACATACATGTTAATATTTAAGAAAAATGTTTATATATATTAAATATATTTATCTGTAATATAAATATATACATGTAAATATTTTCTAAATATATACTGTATGTTTGTGTATTTATATATACATAATAAATATACACAGTACACACACATATATTATGTAAACAAAAACTTTTATTTTGGATGCGATTAATCGCGATTAAACGTTTGACACCACTAATATATATATATATATATATATATACATACACACACAAAACACACACACTATGGTCTTATCTTTTTCCCTGCTGCCTTTTAGGAGAAGTGTTTGGACCACATGTCCCTGTGACGCCATCAGCCAGGCAAGGTTGTCATGACATCATTTCCCATTGGTTTTAAAGTGGTTAGTGTCATGGCATTTACGGCTCGGGTAATTGGCTCAAAAGCATGCAAGGTGCCCCACTTTGTGCCTGACAGGCTGATCAGGTTAGGTTATAGGGGTTGAGGCCTCATTAGCCTGCCAGGCTCAAATCATGGCACCTTTCTGAATGAAGTAGAAAGAGTGCTTCTCAGGACTGCTTGATGCTTGTTTGCTCGCTCCTCTGTCTTTCAGCCTTTGACCTGGAAATTGAATGAAGTTTGCCACCTTGAAGGACATATCAATTCTTTGAACTCACTGAGGACTCGAGAACTGCAGGGAGAGGACTCCAAAAGAGCTAAGAGCATCACACCTGAACCTTCCACTTACTCTTTATGTTCCCAAAAGCACGCTCTTCTAATTGCAACCAAGGCTCATTGGAAAACAAGTGCCTCTACCTACTATACATTTTTGCAAAACTCCAAAAACACACCTATACATACGATTCACTGCAGTTTCCAGCTGAAATTAACACTAGTGGTAGTAAAACATCAACAACCTTTAGTCCTGTTTACACAAATTATGATTACTCAACCTGGTTATTCATTTTTAAAGACTGATTTTTGCGCAGTTCCTTGCACAATATTATGTTATGATTTCAAAACACTTTTACCATAGTGCATGATTTGTAAAATAATACATTTTGACATTTGCATCACATCGTCCTCTCCATTTGGCTTTTCTAATATGGTAAACTTGCTCGGTAACTCACCTGGTACAGCATTGGGTGCAAGTCCGGTAAAACACGAATCATGATAAAAGAGCTCAAAGGACTTAGAAACAAGCATGGTTGCTTCAGCAAATACAACTTATCTCCCATTTACTTTTGTTAAATTTTGCTTTTTATGTACACCAACCAACATAATAAAACATTGTCAGATTCATGTTCATAAATTGAATAAGCTCACTAAATACACCCTTTAAAAGTGTCACAAACAAGTAGCATAATATCAGTTTGCAGAAACATCACCACAGGCATGTTTTTCCAATGAGCCTGGCTTGTCTAATTGTGAAACAAGAATAACAGTCTAATTAGCATTAAACCGTCTTCATACACAAACATGCATACTAAGACACACACATCACATGCTAAACTGTCAGTGAATAATTAAGAGAAAGATGGGATAAAGTGTTAGTTTATCTCTTAATCAACACACACACATCTTCAGGATACACACCCATCTAATGTGACAGTGCTGAAAACATAAGGACAACACCTGATACCTGCCGACCAACCGGCGTGTAGTTTTACACTCCCTCATCTCCCCCGCAGTCATTTATTAACTAAGAAATCTAAAAAGTACCCTGCTGTTTTTTATTGCAAATTGTATTCAAAGCTCTTCACCATTTTCACAGGATAACAATAGTGAGTTAGCAAACCATATTAACCTGATAGCACCAAATGCACAAGAACATTTTGCAGAATAAGGGTTATCAATGAGCTCATGGGAAAAACCGAGACAAACCACTTTGGTACAGTGTAACTTGAGAACAGAAGTGAGACGCCACACATGTGCTCTGTAACTTTCAAACTAGCTTACTGAACTTCCTTTGGTGTTACAGGTGGCAGCATCTTTTTCTTATTTTACATCACAATTGAGAGAGAATCATCAGACCACAGCAGTAAGCAAACAAAATATTTAATGTTTATTTACCATTAGTATTTTTGTTTGTCTTTTTATTTACATAACACAGACACACATTAAATCATTATGAAAAAAAACTAAAAAATATTAGACTAAACTCCTTCAAGCAGCCTTTAACAACTACTTCTACAAGGACTTTATCAGGAAACCGACTACGAGAGACAAAGAAAGGCATCGATGTACTGTAAGTGAACCGGAGCATTGGTTTTAAATGATCAGTATATAAAGCCAAAGCTAGACACAAGTTGGCTCAAGCAACCCCATTCAAATGCACACGCATACACGCCTCACATGTAAGAAATCACAATCTATAACCACTCACACACACACACACATTAGAGCCCATCGTTTGGGACATTTCGAGACACACAGGCACTCACACATAAAAACTACTGTGTACCCCCCTCCCCCCATTTAAAAAAAAAGTTCCTCCTAAGCATGATTTGCTTAATAAAATAAACCATTCAGTAAAGATGACTTCAGTAAGGAAGAATTTAAACTTCAAATCCTAAACATCCATGAAGCAACACAATAGTATGGGTAAAATGGCTTAATAAATTGATTCCTTTTGCTCATTTGAACCCATATCTGCCAACACAAGGATCGTGTGAAGGGATGTTTCACCTTATCTGAAGAGAAACTACAGTTTTGCTATTAATTCATTAAATGCAATTAGCTAAGAACAACAAAACAAAACAGGAAAAGTGGCTAAGATGCTCTAAGACTGTTAGTATACCAGTATACTGGCTTCTAGCATTCCAAAATTATTGTAAATAGAAGATTTCAAGTTTAACATCCCTAACAAAATCTCTAGCATTTTGTATAGCTAGCATAACTAACAGCATTAGCTAGTGCTGGTTGTAATGTTAGCAAAACGAAAAGCATATTAAAGATTAAGGCCAGGCTGGCAACATAAACACTAGCAAATATGCTAGCTTGCTAACGTCTGAGAATTATTATTCCTGAAGAAATTAAAACAAAGTAGGGACGGAGTGCGTGAAACATAAATATAGAACATAAATTAAATTCAGCCAGTGTATTTTCAAGTATGGACAGTCTAAAACAGTGCTTGGCTGAAGAAATGCTTTAAACCTCATGGTAAAAACAGCTTCAAATTATTATAACGTCAGTGAATCTTCTTTTAAGTCATTTTGGTTGTGATTCCTAGTGTTCTTAAGGTGATATGACTGTTTAGTGATCTGGGAAATATAATGTTTATATGAACAGTGTTGTGGTACATTTAAAACAATCACACTGAGAGTATTACAGGCAACAGTTCAGTCTGACATTGAGTTGTAAAACCAGCATGTGATTTTATAACAGGTTGTCCAGTGGTATTTTTTTAATTAAATAAAACCTCTGAGGCTGAGAATGCACTTTAACGCACACATAATTTACAGAAGTTCAGTTTATTGCCACCTCAAAATACCTAGTGAAAAGTTACACAACTAAATGTTAGATTGACATGTTACCAAAATATGGTAATGAAAATGGCTGAAGGTTAAAAGAACCAGTAGAGCACCATGGGAAATATTCATTACAGTACCGGTCACTCTAGGCCCCTACTGATTTGTGGGAACATGTCAGCAAACAATCTTTTGCTTTGATAACAACACTCGTCTGATGCACGTTCTAATAAAAATGTAGTTTGTTTGGGACATTTCGAGACACACAGGCACTCACACATAAAAACTACTGTGTACCCCCCTCCCCCCATTTAAAAAAAAAGTTCCTCCTAAGCATGATTTGCTTAATAAAATAAACCATTCAGTAAAGATGACTTCAGTAAGGAAGAATTTAAACTTCAAATCCTAAACATCCATGAAGCAACACAATAGTATGGGTAAAATGGCTTAATAAATTGATTCCTTTTGCTCATTTGAACCCATATCTGCCAACACAAGGATCGTGTGAAGGGATGTTTCACCTTATCTGAAGAGAAACTACAGTTTTGCTATTAATTCATTAAATGCAATTAGCTAAGAACAACAAAACAAAACAGGAAAAGTGGCTAAGATGCTCTAAGACTGTTAGTATACCAGTATACTGGCTTCTAGCATTCCAAAATTATTGTAAATGGAAGATTTCAAGTTTAACATCCCTAACAAAATCTCTAGCATTTTGTATAGCTAGCATAACTAACAGCATTAGCTAGTGCTGGTTGTAATGTTAGCAAAACGAAAAGCATATTAAAGATTAAGGCCAGGCTGGCAACATAAACACTAGCAAATATGCTAGCTTGCTAACGTCTGAGAATTATTATTCCTGAAGAAATTAGAAGATTTCAAGTTTAACATCCCTAACAAAATCTCTAGCATTTTGTATAGCTAGCATAACTAACAGCATTAGCTAGTGCTGGTTGTAATGTTAGCAAAACGAAAAGCATATTAAAGATTAAGGCCAGGCTGGCAACATAAACACTAGCAAATATGCTAGCTTGCTAACGTCTGAGAATTATTATTCCTGAAGAAATTAAAACAAAGTAGGGACGGAGTGCGTGAAACATAAATATAGAACATCAATTAAATTCAGTGCACAACAGTCAACAGTGCTCTGTGCACAAAATGTATGAAATGTATATAAATAGATATAGATCTCTGTTGTATTTGGGTGTAGTAAAACCTGATGCCCCATAGCATGATAGCTTCTTGTTAAAAACATACATTTCTAAACCGTTCCTTTTCCACAAGGATAATCTCAACATTCAGAACCACAACTGAACATTATCTCCATTCAACAGGGAAAACAACGTCCTCAGGGGCTTTCCATTTATGTTTTCTGGATTCCTTCCATTCTTCCTTACTTTGGCTTCCCACTTACAGTTCATTGTTATCATGTTTGGTTTGTTTCTTTATTGACCCATGTATTTATTTCCTAGATAGATGCTTTGAGTGAAGAGTAGTTAATTCCTCTCTTTAGTGAAGCGTTAGTGTTGATTTCTCCTAGTGCTTTACTTTAGTTTCTTCTCCATACTTTTAACATGGCCATTTCTTTTGTGCTTGCCATTTGGAATTCCATTATGACAGTGTCCGTTCACCTTCTCCACTGGAGATGAACCGCGCCCCAATCGTGATTGGATGCACTTGCCTATTCGGTATAGCAAGTAGCCAAGTAGAAGCAGGCACACTCCTATCACCACAGCGACGTCTAATAAGAAGTACTGGTAGGTTGGGATCTCATAGACTGCAGAGCGGAGGTGATCGGCGCCACGGTGACGGAGTATATAGCTTATCCAATAAACTGCCCGACTCACTGGATGACCAGGCTGATCTTTATGAATCTGAGACAGCAACTGTGCTCGCTCACGATACCTTAATAGAAAGAGAGATGGAGAAGTTTCAGAAAATCTGACATAACAGGATGCTAATCTTGATATAAAGGCCACAAGATGGCACTGTACCATAGCTCCATGAAACCCAGCTTAAAGATAGGTATGTATAAAACTTCTCAGAAATGCTCTTAAGAATAGTCTTAAGCTTTGACTTAAGTGTCAAAAAATTCTTAGTAAAAAGTAGGACTTTTCTAAGAGTAGGAGACTTTTATAAAGAAGCTAAAAGCAGCTTTCAGTAAAGTCTAAGACTGTTTCTTAAGTGTTGTGAACTAAGGACTACAATGATGTCAACACAAAATGGCTGACCTCAACTTCTGAATCAGCCAATAGTGAGCCTGCTCATGTAAAGTCACAGCAGTACAACACAGATCATTTAATTTAGCTACAATAAAATCATTTAATTAAGACACTGAAATATTTTAATATTTAAATGTTGTTGTTTTTTAATGATTTGCATTGTGCAAAATTATCACAAATTACTACTGATGCTTCATTTTCTATTGGTATGTCTCCTCGTTTACAGTTGGAGCAATGATGTGAACACGAGTTCAATCAGTGGCTCCAGCAACTCCATGAAAGCCCACAATCCTCATAAAAATGGCTTGTTTTTGCAATATGGTTTGGCTGTCAGTTGAAAAGTTAATTAATTGCCATATAGTAGTGGCCAAAAGTGAGGTCTGGCCTAGGAAATTTCACCCTTAATTAAAATAAATAAATAAATGAATGTTCAAGATTTTGTAAGCATATTGCATATAGTTGCTTAGAGTCAGTTGTTTTATTTGTGATAATAATGCAATGAAACATACCAAATTGTGCGGTCATAATCTTTGGCATGCTGTCATGCGAAGAAATTATGAACACATGCAAAAACAAGAGGACCAATGAAACCTCCTTTAGAGACTTTTTTCAAAAGCCTAGCAACAAAATCAGTTTCTTGGACAAACCTTATGTACATTCCGAGACTCTCCCATGACGTCATAAAGGTGAGTTCACTGATCTATATAAATATAAATATAGATCAGTGAACTCACCTTTATGAGGTCATCTAGCAACATTAAGTGACCAGTTTTAGCTACTTTCGATTGAAAGCAGTTGGCAACACTGGTCAGTGTTTTTTTCCCCTTTGTATTTTAGTGGTTTAAGTGAAATGTGGGGTCATTAAAAAAAAAATCCACACATCACTTTTGGCCACTGTTGTGTTTGGTGGGGTTAGTGCCACAATATGTAAGACCCGCCTTACTGTGTCATCACCGGTGCATTGCTGCATTTTTCCAATTTTACAGCCAAAAAAAATTAATTACTACATTTCTGCAGTTAGAGCATTGACTTGTTGAGTGGAAGAGATTATTAAATTTCTTACTTTGTCAGTTACAGCCAAAAAAAATTAATTACTACATTTCTGCAGTTAGAGCATTGCCTTGTTGAGTGGAAGAGATTATTAAATTTCTTACTTTGTCAGTTAAAAAAAAAAAATACTTTTTGATCTTGACAATCAAGTTTGTATCGTTTTATCAACTCCATATCATCATATAACTCCAATATGTCATATCTTCGCTGGAAAGTGTTTGTTTCCTCCTCTGTGCTGCCATCTTGTTACTCCTAACTAGGTTAGGAGACCTCTCCAGCTCTCTTAAATAATTTAGGAGCTGAGACCTCTTTTAACACTTAGGAACCTTTATGAATCACTCTTATTCTTAAGTCTAGGAATAAGAGTAAAATTACGTCATTCTTAGAATTTTGACACACTTAGGACTAAACTTTTACTTTGAGCGGCTTTATACATACGGCCCCTGATCTTCATATTTTTGTGAATGCAAATCAAAAGAATTAGTTATTAATAATAATTTGAAAAAATATATATTGATAGAAATAAATTTAAAAGGTTAATTTTTATTAATAACAAAAATAATTGTAAACATTTTTGAGTAATATAATGTAATGACCTTCAATCCACCATTTTATGGGAAAAAACAGCTTGGACATTCTGCTAAATATCTCTTTTTGTGTTCTACGCAAGAAGAAAGTAATTCCGGTTTGTAACAATGTGAACTGAAATACCACTAAATTCAGCCTGTAGAACAAAACCTTTTTAGGCTACATTGCTCTTTGGCTCCCTTGGATTTGTTAAAACACCATGGGTCTGCAAATATTGACACCATGCAGGGCTTTCAACAGGTCTTGTTTATCATTAAACTTGAGTAACCCCAATTCCACAGTCATTAAACATTAACCAGGCTCTGTGTGTGAGGGTTTGGATTTGTATTACCTGTTTTTTAATAGACGTTTTACAATGACTGCATGTTTGTGTGTGTGTGTGTGTGTGTGTGTGTGTGTGTGTGTGTGCATGCGTGCATGCGTTGCACTTTATTCATTTTACACATGCATTTTATACAGATCTGAATTACCTTTTGTCTGTTATGACATTAACCATAGCAATATAAAGGTCTTCTTCACTCATCCTTTTCCACTCAAGCATTATGCCCATGCCTTTGGCCTGAACTCGTGTCATGGTGTCATAGTGATCTCCGAACAGCGGTACACCCACCACGGGAACGCCGTGATACATGGCCTCATAGATGCTGTTCAAGCCTCCGTGGCTCAAGAAGGCCCGTGTGTTTGTCTGGCCTGTGAGTGAACAACAGATACAGTGTTAGAGAAAAACTTCAATTACTGAAATATTAGCATTTTACCAACAAATCCCATGAATGGCAGAACATTTACAATACCATAGTTGTTTCTGCACAGTAATCATAGTTTAACGGTGGTATTTTGAGGGAGACCATAGTAACAACAGGGTTAATGGATAATGGCATGGATGGCTCCTCTTTAGGATTGATGATTTCTTTAATACAAACTGTATAATATTTGATATGAAATACAGCACCATTAAAAAAAAAATTTTCATTAGATTTTTACATTTTCTATTGTGTTCAGTTTAGTCCACCCCTATTATATTCTCGATTCTAGATATGGCTTGGGTCCCTCCTTTAGTTTATCATTCGCTGCACTGATTGCTTAGAATAGTAAAGGTATACCTCTCATTGATAAGTTACAATGAATGTACATGGAATAAACAGTGGGATGAGTGAACAAAGAATAATATTGGGGATTTTTTATTCAGACAAAAGTGCCTCACAAAAAGCATCATAATTATAATAAAAATAAAAGTTTACAATAATTATCTAATGATTGAACTTCTGTGTGAACATGAGCCACTCTTGGCCTTTATACTCATCCCTCCCTGTACATGCTAACTTCTTTCTCTGAATGAGTCATAATGAACAAAGAGTATTATTGACCTTTAAGAGTCACTAGTTGTACATTAGCTCATCTAGTACCCTTATATCTCTTTAAAAATACATTTAAAGACACATAGGAAAATCAAAGGGACATTTGCATACGTTTTTGTAAATTTGTCCGAGGTTTCTCAGGGATAGGGTGGGGTGTGTACAGTATCACTCCCTTACTGGTACTGACATGAGGCAGGACATTTTCATTTTATGCATAAAGTTACATACAGCTACATACAGAGTGTGTAAGCGCATTTTGCACTCTAATTAAAAATGGAAAATCAACTGTTGTTTATTGTGACAGTGCTGACCATGTGTCATTTATCTTGAAGTTCAGTCCAGCTGAACTTTAAACAAGTAAGTGTTTGTTTTTTCTCAGAGAAGAAATCCCTTGGGTCCATCTTGTCTACTGACTTTGTGTATCAGACTTTGTGTATCAAAATTATTTAAGATTAAAGCACTGAATGCATAAACTAGGTCATCAGAGAACAGGAAGTGTTGCGGACAGCAGAAAGACATTGAGAGAAAGAGAGAAAAGAAAGAATGATGGAGACAGAAAGGCCCTCTGTGACCTCAAACCCATGGTGAAACAGAAACTCATTCACACAAACAAACACATGCACAGGCTTTGTGTCCTCTATACAACAGAGACATTATCCTAAGAGATGCAGAAAAGAGCAATGAGGAGGATGAGCTCTCTCTCCCTCACACACTGCAAAAACAAAAAATCAGTTTTCCAATAAAAATGTATTAAAAGCCTTCAAACAAGTTTATTCTAACAAGCCGATTCAGTGCTTTAACGGGGTCATATGATGTTGCTAAAAAGAACATTATTTTGTGTATTTGGTGTAATGAAATGTGTTTATGCGGTTTAAGGTTCATAAAACACATTATTTTCCACATACTGTACATTATTGTTTCTCCTCTATGTCCCGCCATTGGTCTGAAAAGC
>NW_015505525.1:612865-633756 GCF_001515645.1 Sinocyclocheilus grahami
ATATTTGGGTTGAAGTGTTCTGGAACAGTGTTGTAAATACAACTTAACCACTGATTTCTAGTCGTGTCCTCTTTTGGAAGGCCAAACAAAGTAGTTTCGGTTTCACAACGAAACACAGCGTCGCACACGGTGGGCTAGAGTGAGCGGCGGCTGCCTAGAGTGAGCAGAGGCCGGGGGCTAGAGTGAGGAACGGCCGGAGGGCTTTCACTTTCACAACGAAGCACACAGCACCTTCACGACATGGCTGCAGCGTCAACAATACTACAGCGAGAATAAAAGTTACGCCTTCTTTCTTTGCGTGAACATTTGGGCGGCGTTATGCAAATCTTCCCACATAGTGATGTAGATATGTCGGGGCGTGTTAGAACGAGACGTTTTAGGTAGGTGTGGCTGACTCTTAACTTTTATAAAGAAAATCTCTTTGGATTTGAGACTTTAGTCTTTGCAACTTTACAGAACTTCTTTATGCACCAAGAACTTGTAACACTTCAAAGAGAAATGAAAAATTGAAATCGCATCATATGACCCCTATAAAACATTTCTTCATTTCTTAATAATGTAATAATATTATTATTTTTTAAATTTTATATATATAGTTCTGGCATGAAACTCTAGATGGCGCAGTCCGATAGGTCTAACTCAGAACATAAACCTGACAATAAGATCGTTAGGCTATCGTTAGCATATATGTATAACAGTTAGCCTAGTTGTAATCTGATTTTCTAATCTGACTGGACAAGAGACTTTCTATTGATATTTCCTCCTGCGCGCGTTCTAGACGGGCTGTCAGTCAGTGCAGTTACAGTGTTGCGCCACAAGGTGGTGGAACGTGACGGTCATTCAACTACACGTTCAAAAACGCTGATTCATTCATTCAAAGAGAGACATAATGAAACGAGCTGTTGAAATCATTTTAACTTTGAGCGCCACTTTAGAAGGCTCAGCTGACCAGCTATGCGTCGATGCTAAGACAGAGATTTCACTTTCCTTGAACATGACAACCTATTTTCACAAATATATATGACTCTGCCTGGAGGACAGACGCAAGTAATCGCACGCGCTCAGTCGATCGCTCTCTCATTCACTGTCTGTTTAGGCTTGTTAAGTGCAAATCTACGGAGCCTCTGTACAAATCAGCATGGTACACATTGTGTTATCATTACTAACTTGTTTAATATTCAGTCCACATGCATTAAGTGTAAATCGAGAAGGGCATAACCTTACGAAAAAAGAAAACACGGAAAAATCGCGGTTGCTGCGGTTCTTGCATTCCTTTGCGGTTTGCTCGTCAATAGCGCGGTATTGCAATATTGCGGTTATCGCGACAGCCCTAGTATCAGTAGCCAATGAGATTGCTGCGCAACGTTCAAATATATGACTAGTGTTTGCTGTAGCAGTTGCAGCTTGCTTCAGAAACCCTCCACCTTCCCCAGATCCACCTGTATAGATCTGCTACGAGGTAATTCATGTACGCTATATGGGGGTTATTTCATGTATGTTATATTTAGCAATATTTCTTACATGCTCACAGCAGCATGTTGTGGATGTATTGGCAGTAGCAAGTCTCGGTACTTGCTCTGCCGCAGCAGCAGGAGCAGTGTATCAGATCTATTCCGCCAAGACCAAATACATTAACATTGTCATGTACATTACCATGCCAATCCCTCTGAGAGTTGTCATGACAGAAATATATACAGTGGGTACGGAAAGTATTCAGACCCCCTTAAATTTTTTACTCTTTGTTATATTGCAGCCATTTGCTAAAATCATTTAAGTTATTTTTTCCGTACCCACTGTATATATACAGGTGCATCTCAATAAATTAGAATGTCGTGGAAAAGTTTATTTATTTCAGTAATTCAACTCAAATTGTGAAACTCGTGTATTAAATCAATTCAATGCACACAGACTGAAGTAGTTTAAGTCTTTGGTTCTTTTAATTGTGATGATTTTGGCTCACATTTAACAAAAACCCACCAATTCACCCATCTCAACAAATTAGAATACTTCATATGACCAATAAAAAAAATTTTTTTGTGAATTGCTAATACACGAGTTTCACAATTTGAGTTGAATTACTGAAATAAATGGTTAAATAAATACACTTTTCCACGACATTCTAATTCATTGAGATGCACCTGTATATATATATATATATTTTTTTTTATTATTATTTTTTGCAGTGGGGAACATTCAAACTTCATATGCATTTCTGAATTCTCAGTGGCATTTAGTGAGAGATACGATGATACTTACCCAACAGGTCGTTCTGTGGCATCCAGTCCACTAGTTTAGTATTGTTGCCCAGATTGGAGGGAGGAACTCCAGAGAACCTGCAGAGAGATTAAACTCATTGAGATACAGGCATCCCATTCTACAAACTCTTTAAACATTGTGGATTAGACAATCATCAGCTGACAAGAATTAAGAATTTGTTAGTTATTCAAAGCATCATAGATACGAGTGAGATCAGGAATTTGGATTTGAAAAGGAAAAGTGCATTAGAGACAAAGATATGAGAGAGACAGAGACCAAATATTTTGCATGCATAGATTAGATTAATACCAAAGCTTACATTGAGAAATAAAAAGAAAAATATAAAAAACAATCAGACAGGAATCAGATAGATTCCTTCAACCTTGTAAAGCCGATAAAGACATTATTGCAGTAATGCATTCAATATATTACATATAAACTTGATACTACATATAAACATTACACATGAGGTTTGACGAAACATGAAGAGCTACAACCATTGTACTTTTGAGAAAGGCATTGAAGGCAACATGAAACTGTATTCGCAACCCATTTGACTATGTAAAGTGATGGCTGTTTAATTTTTCCAAATGAAACAGAATATTCAAACAGCAAAAACAATGTCGGATGCGACCTGGAAGATGAAGTAAATTACTGTGGTAACTACTGGCATCATTATTGAAAGGCTGCTTTACTTACAACAGTTGTCTAAAACAATGCCTAAAAAGCTACTAATGCAGTTGATTAGCATTTTTTGCTGACCACATGGACTAACTGACATCAGCAGAAAAGAGAATAATATTCAGATTACGAGAACAAACAATTTGTGTTTAGAAGATGCACTAATAAATCAGTATAAAAACAGGAAACACACCACTATTTAAAAGTTTGGAGATTTATTTTAAAAGAAATTAATACTTTTATTCAGCAAGAACATATTAAATTAATTGAAAGTGAAGTTAAAACGTTTATATTGCTACAAAAGATTTCTACAGTAATTCAAACAAATGTTGTTCTTTGCAACATTCTATTCATCAAAGAATTCTAAAAAAAAAAAAAAAAAATGCATCACAGTTTCCACAAAAATATTAAGCAGTACAACTGTTTTTAATATTGATAATAATAAGAAATGTTACTTCAGCATGTGATTTTATATTGGCTTTAAGAGCCTTTGGACATCTGCTAATTAAACTAACAATACAACAAGAGGTCTCCAGTGAAGATTATATGAAGCCATTGTCTTGACGTCTGGCTTGAGATTTAGTAAAGCGCTGGGGTTCTCTGTCACTGGTGAGCAAACACACACAGCCTAAAGGCCAGTATGTGCCAAACCTAATGACAAACATTCTACAGTTACTAAGAAACCTGACAGCAGTCAGTGACTCTAATCTTCATGTCTGAATACGTTACAAGAGTGATATATTGTTTCAGCTCATTGGAGTGTGTCTATCTATACAAAAATATTAAGCAGTACAACTGTTTTTAATATTGATAATAATAAGAAATGTTACTTCAGCATGTGATTTTATATTGGCTTTAAGAGCCTTTGGACATCTGCTAATTAAACTAACAATACAACAAGAGGTCTCCAGTGAAGATTATATGAAGCCATTGTCTTGACGTCTGGCTTGAGATTTAGTAAAGCGCTGGGGTTCTCTGTCACTGGTGAGCAAACACACACAGCCTAAAGGCCAGTATGTGCCAAACCTAATGACAAACATTCTACAGTTACTAAGAAACCTGACAGCAGTCAGTGACTCTAATTAACATTACTATAATCTATGCGCAGTGTGACAGGGAAAGAGTTGAGGCCATATGTTCATGACTTCATGTCTGAATACGTTACAAGAGTGATATATTGTTTCAGCTCATTGGAGTGTGTCTATCTATACAGTATATTTATGTGTGTGTGTGTGTGTGTGTGTGTGTGTGTGTGTGTTCCCTGGGCATTTCCATTCCCATCTGTGTCCTCATTAGTGAAGCCATGGCACATTTGCTTGAATGCAAGAATGCAACTGAGATTATATGGCATGACTACGGGAGTCATGACAATGTGACTGCCTATGACAACAACAGGTGCTGCTATTTATAACCATGCAGGTTCACTTATACCCATGCAGGTTCACACACAAAAAAAAAAATGTTAAAGAAACAAAATTAATCCAATGGGAAATTCACAGTTTACATGCACTAGTAACATATTTTTGAGCTGGGCTAATTTATAAGAGGATCACCTCTCAAATCCTAAATTATGTTATCAATTCTGCTTCATATACAATTTTATATAAATAAATCATTCCCTTAAAAATGAAAATATTGCCATTATTTATTAACCCTCATGTGATTCCAGGCTTTATTTCTTTCACTGTGTTCGCTCGTTTCCATAAAATGAATCCCTTATGGGAACTGAGGCTTTCCAGCTTTAAAGATGGCAAAATTGCCATGATTATCAATAAAGTGGTTCCACGTTTGTAGTAAAGTAAAAATTTTGTCTATTCCTCACACAAAGCTATAATATGGCTTCAGATTACTTAGATTGTAGCACAAGTTGTATTGTATGCTCTACTTTTTTTGTACAGTAGTTCCCAATTCCCATTCAAACAGTACAATTCTTTATACAATTTCTATCTTTGTGTTCCACATAAATTTTTGGGTGAAGGGCCCCATAATTCCTATATAAATTAAGGTTGGGGTTTCAAAAACCATTTTTAAACCAGTTTAGAGAGTATTTTTCTCTGAGCCTATTGTAATGAACGTGCATTACAGAGAAAGATTTAAACTCTTACAACACAACAAAACAAAATACAAAATGATGATCAGAATAAAATCCGTGTATCATTCGATCATTCGTTTTTTGATTTAATATTGAAAGTAGAAAAATTAGAAAACGAAAAAAAATTTTTCCAAAAAACGAGAAATAAGAATTCAGCTTAAATTTTCATTTTTCGTTCATGGGTAGAAAAATGAATAAACAGCTTGAATATTTGATTTCTACATGTGGGCGGGAATTAAACGCCCCTTTCTGCTGATTGGTCAGCCGAAGATCAAACCGTGCCGTCATCAGTTCTTCCACAGTATCACGCAGCAGAATAATAGTCCTCCACTGCTGCAGTTGTATGGATTCTTAACGCATTTATTGCAACTACATTTCATATTTTTTCATCAAACAAACAGTCAAATGATAGCTGAGGACTATTATTCTGCTGCGTGATACTGCAGAAGAACTGATGACGGCACGGTTTGATCTTCGGCTGACCAATCAGCAGAAAGGGGCGTTTAATTCCCGCCCACATGTAGAAATCAAATATTCAAGCTGTTTATTCATTTTTCCACCCATGAACGAAAAACGAAAATTTAAGCTGAATTCTCGTTTTTCGAGTGATCGAATGATACACGGATTGAATAATCATCACATTTTCTTTTTTTCTTTTTAAGATTTTAAGAGGATCATGACTTGTGTACCACCATCTCAAAGGATCAAATGTCCCTCCACTGCCAACAAAGGATGAAGATTTATTGGGATCTAAAACAAACATACTGAGATTCATCATAATTACTGACAATACTCTCAATAAACAAGTGAATCTGTACAATGCTTTTGTCCAAAATGAATTCATAAAGTTTTGCATTTAGAAACCATTGGAAAGTCTAACGAAACCATCAGATCATTTTGAATGAGGGTTTACTGGTTTGGAAATGGAAAACAAAATAGTTAGTTGTAGCCACACACTTATCATTGACCCGCCACCACAGGTCAGTTGCCAATGGATACTATTTGATAGAAGAAAAAAAACTATAATGGAAAGATACGCTGGTGGTTTGATCTTTTGGAAAAACATGAAAGAAGAAATGAACAGCAGTACCTCCAGATGACTCTCTGGGGAAGACGGCTCAAGGCTCCAGCAAGTTTCTGAGCAATGTCTTCTGACAGATACTTCACTCCTGCACCAAATGACACCACTACGAAACCATGTTCATCTGTATCCTTCACCCAGGCTTCAAACTCCTGTACACACGCAAATCAAATACACAGTTCAACAATCGAGGACATTTGTGGAGACTATATTCACAAGACAAAGCAATTCAACATTATATGGAAATCAAAAGCCAGACCAAACATTTCAAAGAATTTCATGGTAGATGTGGTAGCATTTAAACTAAATTGTTTTGTTTGACTTGAAAATATAATTTAAAATGACTACAGTAGGTTACAATAAAAGTTATTTTAGAGGTCAGATAAGCTATAAATATCGCCGTAAAAATAACAACTGCACATAAATACCACTGTATATGAATCTGGTAATTATTCATTACCATAGTACACATCAAAGTACCATAGTATTACCATCTGATACTATGGTAAGCACTTTGAACAGAAGAGAACATAAGGTTTGTTAGCAACACAATATGAAACGTTTTTTATGAGGTTCTGCTGTTGTAAACATGCAATGAAATGGCTGAAGAATGCAACTTATTATCAGCATTCACCAGCACATTGCACCATAGTTTGTCCAAGGCTTAAAGTGACATTAATCACAACTTTGAACTTTCTATTTCTAACAAGGTGAAAACATTTGGTTCATAATATAAAATGCTTATAAAGTGTGGACATGTCTCAACCCAGTCAGCAAACAAATTTGGCCCAGATTTGGCATGCATCTGGCACAGCTGGCATTCATCCGGCACTGGCATGCAGCATGTGGGCCAAACATGGCCCGGGTTTGGCAGAGATGGTACCGGGTTTAAGACAGCACACAAGACATGGGCCAGATGTCAAATGTAGTATTTGGCCCAAATGTCAAATATAGATATGTGGGCCACATAAGTATGGCCGATCTTGACCCAAATTTAAAATCCATTTCAAATATTTTTGAGTAAAATCCCAATGTTTTCCCATACAGAAAGGTAATATATTCACATATATGTGAAACACTGTTAAATATATTGAAATATATTTTTAAAATGCATAACATAAAGCTCATGTTGCGTGTTTAATTATGTGTTTACATATGTGAAAGAGGTAAGCTAACTATAGATTTGAGCTCTTATTAATGAAAGTTTGAGCTTTTAATCACATTTTATGTGTAGATCAGCCGTTTTGATAGTTTGTAAATGTTTTGCTGGTACTTTGTCAATAGATAAATGGAAGTAATAAGCTAATTAATTTAACCTAAAGGTCTGCACTGTGGGGTCAATCGGTGCTGACATGTGGAACCCATCTGGTCCAGCGTATAGGATCAGAATAGGGCCAGCTATGGTCCTACAGGTGGCTGAGATATGGCTCTTTTATGGCCCATATTTTGTCTGCCAGGTTTAGTTCACCTGGATCAGGCTCAGGTGTGGCTCAGTTTTGGGCGTTCTGGTTAAAGATTGGTGTTGATATGGTTTACTTAAGGTTGTGTTTTGGTTCCATTGTTACATTTTGATCTGGCCCAATTCAGGGCCAGTTATGGGTAATTAACTTGGCTGAGACTTGGGCCAGTAATGGCCCATGTCTGGAATCCAGACCTGGTCCACACTAGTACCGTAATACATTGCGGTATGTGGGCCAAGCAAAAGCTGGTTGTGTGGGCCGGAGCTGGGCCAGAGAAAAATTGCTTTGTGGGAAGCTACTTTACCTTTGACAAAGACTAAAAATCCTTCAACCTGAAAAAAAATCATGATTAGGATTTCTCAAAACCTGTTTTACCTATTATGTCAACCACAGAGAAATGCCATTTTCAATGGCAATTGTAATGCCACCACAATGGAAAAAGAAATTAATGGGATGTACAAATGTCTTTTTTAAGTGGTGTAAATAAGACTTTAGTCCAGGTGTGTCAAACCCACTTTAGCTCAAGAGCCAGATTGGATAAAACCTCAGCTTGTGTCAGCTGACTTTTAAAAATGTGTTAAACCTCGGTACATCCATCCACAAACAACAATACTGACCAGAAAAAGAAAAGCCCCTCACTGCTCTTGGCTGGATTTAGTATTAAAAGATGACCTTAGCTTTAATAAGGCATTTAAAGCAGAACATTAACACAAAGTTAAGACTAAAAGGAGGTACTGTATGGCTAATATTAAACTCCAAGGTGGGAAAATGAAATAGACGGCTCTGGAACATTTGTGTCAGCCAAAGATATTTTGTCATTTGATTTCAGATCATTTTACATTGAAGCGAGAGCAAGCCATGTGAGAGTATGAAAATGCGGTCTGTCACATTCAACATGTCTACAACTTCATCTATTTGCAAAATAATGTTGTTAAACCCAGCAATTTCACACAATATGTGCAAAATTGCCAGAAAAGGGACATGATGTTTCTATCATACTGAGTAAAAATTGGCAATACGTGACAGAGGTTAATCCACCTAGAAAAGTATTCCTACAACAAAAACTATTATTTTAAAAAGGACAGATTTATAGTTCAAATTATAAACTTAAATTATTGTGAGCAATAAGTGCTTTACCAAAAACATGAGCTTGCCATTTTAACCTTTTGATTAGTTTTAAATTGTTGGTTCATATTGCTGAGATTTGGCTGTTGATTATTATATTACATATTTACATATTCCAAAAATGCAAGATAAAAATCTAAGATGAGTAAGGCTTTGTGTTAGCATTTAGCATTCATTAAGGCACGACTGTGGCCTATTACAATATTAGCAATGCTAAGCAACTCTTGGTCATTATGGTAAGTAGTGCAAATATGGTATATGGTAAATAGAAAGTGCATTATGGTAAATGAGACTTAGTGTAAGCCTTTTGTGTTAGCAGTTAGCATAGCTACAAAATGAGTAGGTTTTTTTGTGTAAGACCTGATTTTTTACTGGCTGAGGGAGTCCAGCTGCAGCTGAACGGCCTGCATTGGCCTGGCACTGACTGTCCGCTCCTCACACTGGTCTCAGTGTCCTTCATGCACACCCAACAATGGGCACATTTACACACATAAACACACACTCATACACCCTGCACCGACAAACACGCTATTTGCATTATGGCTCCGCAGCATACAATGAGGCCATTTGGGTGCTTGGTATTCCAAAAGTGCAAGCTTAGGTTCAGAACCCCCACTCCTATTCAGTGGACAGCTCTGCGCAATCACCGGCATTGATAAGAACAGCCTTTGTGACCATAACGCCCTGGTGGCAAAATCAAAACTTCATATTATCAGCGATAATAATGACTTAAATACACTGGATATTTTCTGGATATATGTTTATATAGCTACTTGTTTATTTTCACCTCATCCGGCCTATTTATTTTTAAACTGGAAAGTGGACCTAGGTCACTTGTTTGAGGGAGTGGGTTGTGGCATTTTGGAGTTTGGCCATTTTGTGTGAGGCTGGAGATATTTGCCAATCCTGAAAATCTTGAAATGAAAATGCATCAGTCGATCCCCATTATTAGAAAATGATGTAATTTTACTGACATTCATGATCTCAAGCTTCAAAAGCACTGCATGTGCACACAATGCATTTATTGAAAGAACAAGGGAACTTTGGAACAGAAATTGTTCCAAACTGCAACTGTAGTCCCAGCAGCGGATTGTGGAGCAGACAAACACATGTTGATGGTTAATCTGATCCAAATATTCATTAGTTTGTTAGTTTTCCATCCAGAATGTGAACTAGTAGGCAATAAAAGATGTAGGCTCAATTATTTTCATGCTATGGCCAAAAACTGATAAATGGGTGATAATAAAATTCTGTACTAATTTGTCTAAATAAAAAATAAATAAAAAAACACTAAAAACTGTAATCATTCATTTTAAATGCTAAATTTAGTGTACAGTATTATAATGTACAATTATAATGTACAGTATGAAAATGAATGTTATTATATTTGCTAAAGATTACATTTGACAGTGTTATTAAATTATTAGTGTTTTTAAAGATTAAGTGAATGTTAGACGATGGCAAAGGTAATCTAAATGTAAAGGTGTCCCTTCAAGTTGTTGTACCCCTAAAGGTAAAATTTTTGCACTTTTTCTCGGACAGTGAATGCTACAGTGGCCCAGTACAGCACAACAAAACAACATTTTTTAAATCATAACATAATTTTACAACATCAAGCCACAACACAATGGAATTAAACCACAACACAACTCTCCTTTCTCAGGCACCATAGAGGGTGGGCTAAAGCTAACACTTGGCCTATCATTTCAAGTGTTCATAAAAAAGAATGGTAGAGTCGGTTCAAAAATTTGGATTTCATTATACCACTGCCTCTAGTATAAAGCCTGATGGTTAGCTTTAATGCACCCTCTATTGTGTCCAGGAAACATCATCACAAAACAGGCTGATTGCACAATAGCTGACTTTGTGTGTATAGGCCCGTGCAAAATTAAAGTGTTCATAAAAAAAGACAGTTCTATAGGGCAGCTCAGTGTGTATTGTCCCATAGGGGAAGTCCAAATGTTGAAAATTTGGATTTTGTCAGACCATTAGACAGTGTATGATGCCAGTATCTTAGATTTTAGTGCAACCATGAAGAGGGCTGAGAAAGGCCAACTTGAACTGACTGGCTCATTCAACTGTAGTTATTAATATATATATAAAATACAAGTGTCCATAAAAAAGACTGGTACAATAAAAACGGGATTTTCTTAGATCATTGTAAACTGCATCAAACCCCTCGGATTTATCACACTTTTACAGGTGGCAAAAAATGACTCAGCTGATTCAAATTAAAGGGTTAGTTCACACATTAATAAGTAACTAATGAATAAGTAGTTAAATGTAGTAGTTATTTAAGTACACTTATGCACAGGAGCATTTCCACTGGTTTATTTCCATTTACTTGTAGCTTTAATTCCACTGTGATGATAAGTTATGCTTGCTTGCTACTGTCATCATAGTTCCAATATCCTGTAAATCCGTCAAAGTGATGCCATACAAAAACGTAAAACAATGTTTAGAGATTGTTTAAATATAATAGCACTTGTTTCTTACCTGTGGCAAGGGGCTGGGGGGTTTGGTGAGGATGCCACCTACATAGACAACATGTGGCAGAGTGGGTCGTGGGAACTCAAGCGCCATGTCAGTACAAAGCATCCAGAGTCGACTGTTCTGAACTAGATCATGCATGGACACAGATGGCTGGATGTTGTATTTCCTCATGATGCGATCATATTTGGGTAGAACCAGGAACTGGACACCAAATCTGGAAACCAGGTACACTGCTGTGTTAGCTACCCGTTGGAACAATGACATGCGGTCCGTTAGTAGAGAGTTAAATTCTGGGACGTAAGATAGGGGTGCTGGCGCCCCAACTTCTGCAGGGTACCACAGTCCTGTGCTGAATACTGCGTACTGGACACCCAGAATGTGAGCTATGACAAATCCACACATTTCATTGGGATCAACGAGCAGGAGGTCAAACTGTTCACGTTTTAGCTGCTCCATGACAGAAGCACTCCCAACAACAGCATCACAGTTTTGAGAATAATGGTCCAGGATGTCAAAAAGCTCCAGTGCTGTGAGACGCCCTGAGAAGATGTTGTGAACTTTTGATTGGAGGAAGTCATCGGCTGAGGTGCTGTTAAAGATTCCAGGGTAGCGCTGGAGACGATAATGGTTGGAAGTCGGGACCTCGCGACCTTCGGAGACCAGGAAGACAGTGTCATGGCCCTCGGCATGAAGAGCAGAGGCCAGGGTCTTAAAGATATACAGGTGGCTCTCAAACATAATTGGAGGAACTACCACGATCTTAGCTGCCCATGAGAAACTTGATGCTAAACACCACAGCATTGTGGCAAGCAGGAAAAAAGCCTTCATGACTGCAGAAAGAAAGACAACAAATGATTAGTGATACTTCCATCATTCACTGACCCTTGTACTGAGCAACTACATAAATCAATACAGTAACACTTTAGTTTAGGGACCAATTCTCGCTATTGCTTATTAGCATGCCTATTATTAACATACTGGCTGTTAATTAGTACTTATAAAGCACATAGTTTGTCCAAGGCTTAAAGTGACATTAATCACAACTTTGAACTTTCTGTTTCTAACAAGGTGAAAACATTTGGTTCATAATATAACCAATATATGGCATGACCATATTCTACATCCCTAATCCTACCCAATACTTAACAACTACCTTACTGACTATTAATAAGCACCAAATTAAGAGTTTATTGAGGCAAAAGTCATAGTTAATGGTTTGTTAATAGCAAGAATTAAACCTTTAAATAAAGTATTACCATCAATACTTTTGTTAGCATTTTAGCATCCATGAAAGCACAACTGAGGCACGTTACAATATTAGCAAAACTAAACAACCATATTCCCAAACTGAAAGTCCATTGTGGTCTTTTGTTAGCATTGTAGTGCTGTTATCACAAAGCAAGAAATGGAATTAATGGTAGTATTCACCTTTTAGCTGGTAACAGCTAAATAACAGAGATTTTTTTTGCACAAATTATTCAAATTAGCAACTTCGGACTCCTATTAAGTAGGCTACTGTTGCATGAGCTAAAGCTGGAAAAAATAGTTGTTAATAACTGTTATTGTTAATGATTGTAAAATGTGTTTGTAAATTTTATGAGCTCTGACCATTCACCTGAATCTCAGCTTCATAACAAAGCCTTTGCATAGTCATAAAAGTGCAAATGTTCTAAATCTAAATCATTCATTTTGGCTGTAGGTACAAAGGGTTTGTACCCAAATACAAAGCGATAACATTTGGAATCAGTGACTAATTCAATCCGCTAGTCCAAGACACACACTGTGTTCTCTGTATGTCTGAGAAAATGTGCGTCATGACTGAGGTAGTATGTGTGGGCCTATGACACTGTAGATTGTTTCCTCTAATACAGTGAGCAATGTTTACTGCACAATCTGCAAACATACACCTTTACAGACATATTTCACACAAAATGGCTTCATCGTGCTCCCAACTACACTAAAACATTTATGGGTTGTTTATACTGTACCCAATTCCTATTTGTTTTCCCAGATATGTTTTTTAGGATAATAATTGTAGTAAGTTTTCCCACACTCTTTTCAATCAATTGAACACAAGTAAGAATTATATTTCAGAATTTTTTTATTTGTATGTACCAATTTAACAAAATACAATAATGAAGAACAATATTTACCTATATACCTACACACTGGAACATGTACATTTTCAAATAATGACACAAAATCATCTTGAGAGACAGTTTGAACTGATTCATGGAAGTGACTCAAACTTACCAAATCTAACATTGTTTTTAGCTACTAAATCTAAAAATGTTAATCAATAAATCTCTGTTTTAACATTTCATGCTTGTAAGTCATAAGACTATTCTAATTACATGTTAATAAAAAAATTATAGTTGTTGGTGCCTTAAAAATACAATAAACCAATTACAATAACCAGCTTAGCACTATTTTTAAAAACATCTGCATGTCTTAGCAGTCCTAGACATTAATTGTATGTTTTAAACAATCCCCAAGGCTTTGGTGTTCTCGACTTTCATCTTTAAGCATCTCTTCAGTCTCACACCTTAATCAGAATCAGAATCAGAATGAGCTTTATTGCCAGGTATGTTTACACATACGAGGAATTTGTTTTCGTGACAGAAGCTTCCACAGTGTAACAGAATAACAGTGACAGAACAAAAAACACAGATAATAAAAAAATAGAACAAGTAAATAAGGAATAAAAATATATAAATTGACAGTTGTATGTGCAGGTATATTACAATAGACAGTTTTTGTATGTACAGGTACTGAATGTTATGTGCAAATTTGAGGTGTAGACTGAGTATGTGTGTTAGATAAATAAGTGTATGAGTGAATAAATAGTGTGTGTTCCACAGTTATTGTTAAGTGTTCATGAGATGGATTGCCTGAGGGAAGAAACTGTTCCTGTGTCTGGCCGTTCTGGTGCTCAGTGCTCTGTAGTGTCGACCAGATGGCAACAGTTCAAAGAGGGAGTGTGCTGGATGTGAGGGGTCCAGAGTGATTTTGCCAGCCCTTTTGTTCACTCTGTATAAGGACAATTCTTGGAGAGAAGGGAGGGTTGTTTTAAAGAACATAACCTACAAGAAACCGTGCCTGGGGATCCAATAAACAGGTGTATGTCATTGTGTGAGGGGAGAGAGACAAAGATGCACATAAAGAACAAAAAAGCAAAGGAAAGGGGGGTCTTTATTCTCTATGTTGTCTCTAAAAGGCAGACAGGACTCTGAGTGGTCTGCATTTATAAATTGACAAACAATTGTATCTTCATTTGGGCATTCATTCAAATGAGGTTTGCCACATTTCTCATCCCTCAGATTGCTAAAACAACAATGCTGCACGGAACCCTCCTTAGAAACAAAATCATTGTCCCTGTCAGGAAAAATGGAAGCTATGAATGTTGCTGGTTTATTTAAGATTTACCAAACGCAAATTAGAATTAAATTAGAATGGCTGTCCTTAGATAATGTCCTTAAATGTCAAGAGTGATTAAATAAATCTATATAACCCCTATCTGTAAATAACCAACAGGTGTTTAGTGGTGTTCAGAAATAGTGAAGCTTCAGTGAGGAGAACAAGGAGACCTAAGAAGGTATGTTTCCCAGGCCATATAAGCCAGCTGTTGAGGTAAATTTCCCGATTCCCTTGCTTTTAAACGACGGCTGTTGTTTCTAACGTGACCCTTCCACCATTTGGCTCTCTCAGTTTCAGGTGGGTTATCACTATTACAACTTTTTTTATACCTGACTGTTGATGGTTGCCATGGCAACCCTGCCAGAGTCAAGCTGTACCCTAGCAACATCATAGCTTGGGTTACTAATGGGTGGTTCAGGTTTCCTGCCCATCAGAAAGGAGAATCATTCGCTATTAAACACATGGAGAACGCTGAGATGAACGATAAAGCCGATAATGTGATCACATTGTTGTTTAGGCTGCCACACAAAAAACACCTGATAAAAATGTATTCTCTTGATTAAGCTACCGATTATTTTCCAGACTATTGTAAACTTATTTTATAACGCATTGTTCCACATTCAAAATCATCCATTGTTCTATTTTATGACGATACGAAATTGCTTTTTGACAATAATAACTATATGATCATTAAACTACCACAATAAAAACATAATATACTTGTTTTTAAAATACAAATACTGATAAATATTGTTGCTATTATAGTTTGTGTGATCTAAATGGTCCAAAAAAAGTTCATATTAGGAAAAAAGTGACTATATTGGGACAAATAAAAACATTGTTCAAAAAATTCAGTTTATTAGTCTAATTAGTTTATTAGATAATCAGTCTATCTAAAAATGGCATTCCATTTTTCCTTAATAACAAGTGAACAAACACCCATGTTTGATTGTTGTAGCCAAAAGTTTAGACTAATATTAATAATTTTATGAAAAAATTATTTTATTTAAGGGCATTTGTGATTTAGCACTATTCTCATCTTACAGTAAAATTTTTAAGAGAAACACTGAATTGTACATTTAAAACTTAGTGCATGTGTCAGACTATATACACTAAACAGGAACTTTCTAGGAGTGAGGGAGAGGTTATCTACACAAGAAGACATAAATTTATGTTATCAGCATGGCATTTTACATGCCTTCAAGACTTTGTCACAGTAAAACACGTGTGCTATGGTCACGTGACACATTATTATGATTGTGATAACTGATAACTGATAATGAATACCCAGACAATCTCAGAACAAATTCAAACAACTCACATGGTGTGATCAGGGTGAATGTGTGTTAGAGGTATCTGGGTTTCTCTAACCAAAATTGGGGATTTCCCTGCTCATGAAAAGAAGATAAACAAGGCGTTTGTGTGCCTTTTGTTTTATTTTTGATACTTTAAGACTGAATAAAAGTACATGATTCATAAAATCAACAGTGGTGAACTGACCATCACAGGCATTTTTACTGCTAAATTAGGCAACAAATTAACTTGATCTAAATCTCTAATGTTTCACTATGGCCGCACAAATGAAATACAGACATCCAGTAGCAAACTTATTCTAGGACCTTACGTTGTAAAAAAGACTGTGCTCAGTTCAGAGCTTAATGAACAAACCCCCACTAAGACCCACACTGAAGACACTACATACCTGGAAAGAATGACGTTAGTGAGAATAAGCGATTGGCTAATGGATGCTTTGCGCGTGGTCTGTGAGTTCGAATGGACTTTCAATATGCAAAGAAATGCAAAACCCACTAGGCCACATCCTTTTCGAGGAAAAAAATGTCCTCTATTCACAAGAGGACAAAACAGCTGAACATATCTTACAGTACTAATCCTAATGTCATGGAAAACAGATAGGATTGGTGTGTATGACAATATCTCACGCAAAGAGTTAAGGAATAATCTCTGTCCAATATATATATATATATATGTATATATATACACAAAATCATAAACCCAACCATTAGACTTCTGCAATCACACCTTTTCTGATTAATCCTAGTTCTATTCAGTAGAATTTCACAATAAATACACACAGGTACAGTATCATGACAGCAGATGTCCAAACAAAAGGCGCTCATGGAGGAACAGACTTTAAACTGGCCAAACAGGATCTTCTCTTCCCCCGCTGCACACATAACACATTTACTAAATGCCCTCTAAATCTATAATGCTTGACAAGATTGATAAAAATGAATGAGAGCTGTATGATAACTGGTGGGAGTTGTTAATATTATTTTTTATTCTCATTTATTTTATTTTATTTGCATTACATTAAACAGGACACTCATTCAGCACTGAAGTGGGGCCTGGAGGATGTAATTCACATATGATATTGATTTTGAGGAAAAACTCAAAATTAATATTAGCAATATTATCATTGAATTCGTCTAGTTTGATCATGTTTATATTTTGGCCTGGATTCATTAAATGTTGGCATAAGTAGTTTGACATAATCTTTTATTTTTATTTGTTTTATTTTAAATATAGTATGAATATTATTCATTTTTGAAAAAGTTTTGTCTGAATAATCAATGTAGCATAACCATGCATGCAGGTAGCCATCTTGTTGTCATGTGACAAGAAATCCATAAAACAGAGAGACCCCTTTAAACTCCCATCAAGGTCACTACGTTTTTTTTTTATGCATTTTAATGAAATTGCACATTTTATTCAAGTCAAATGGAGCAACTCTAAAAAAAAAACATATTTTAAGTCTAAAATATATATACTTCTGTTTTGAAAAAAAAACTTTTGTGTATACAGGGTACATTTGTTTTAGCAATTTTTACTGGTTAAATGACTAGACATCTTTAAGGCAATTTGTGTAGGTCTATAAATTGTATAATTATACAGTACATAGGTATATACCAAACAAGGACTTGACACATATTTCAATTTAGTTTTAAAACATTTTTTTTCATTAAGTAAAAATACATCACACCTGTCACAGGCCAAGTCAGTCAAACCATAAATATTTAACCCCGTATCCAAAAATGTTATTCCTTACAAGAAAATTATGATAACAGAGACTAGTAAGATATATTTCAATCAGAACTTACATTATCTCTTTATTTTAGATGTTGAACGGGAATTGAATATCAGTCCTACTTCAAGGTGCCCCCTGCTAAACTATCGCTCGCCGGTTAAATATTGATGAATGGGGCCGGTAAAAGTGAGCAGGGAAATCTTTAGATCACGTCCCAAACGTTCGCTTGTTCCTCAGTCTTCAGGAAACAATGTAAAAACATAATGTGACAAGTACTGTAACACATCATGATAAAGTATTACATAAAAACCATATCATGAAAGCGAGCTCAGTTTCAAATGGACAGCGAGACTTCAAACCATGTCACATGCAGCAGTGCCAGAACTTTAAATGTCGGCCATCTCCTCTAAATAAAAGAGAAACCAAAGGACACACCTAGGCCACCTGTAGAGAAGTCTATTTGTGTGCTCACTGAATGATGCGCTTAACACCTGTTTCTACGCCGAAACGCCGCCCTTCGCCGCTTACCTGTACAGGTGAACCCGGTAGATCGGTCTCCGAATGTCTGTGAAATTCACGTCCCCTCGCTCTCCTGAGCTTATGACACTTTTACATAAATCCACAAATGGTGTTGGCCGGTCAAAACTGCCCGTTTGCCACTACAGGCGAGGTGGTTTTCCCAATGGTTAAGAGATGGGGCGTTGTGTATCAGAACTCCAGAGAGGGCGGGATATGCGAAACCTCAATTCACAGTCACTGCAGGGAGTGGTGCAGCCATAGCAGTGTAAACGCTAGAACAATAGACAGACTTCGGCCTTCCCTCAAATCCCCTGGGAAGCGTCAGGTGCGTTGTTTGCTCTTTCGACACAGGTATATATTTGCATTTGAGGTGCGTCGTCACGGCGCTTCTATTTAGGCAGAGCTGTGCTATAAATATGACGATAAAGACTCACTGAGATCATTAAGACAACTTCTTAAGATAATAACATCATTCCACCTTTAACGTCAATTAAACAATAGCCTACCTACTCACGAACAATGGGCTAATAGGCTAAGCCTGTTTGAGTGCGTAATAGTTGTTTTAATAATTTCGAAGATTAATTGTTATGTTCTAATAGTAAAGATGCCGTTCACAATACTAAGCCCACTAAAAGTAAGTTATCACTAGTAGCTACATCAACTGAAGTAGGCCTAACCCACTAAATGTAATCTCTAAAATAGGTTTTCAAAGCACAAAAGTTAGAACTTTTGAAATAAACAATAGCCTAACTTTTCACCAAAACGTCATAGTTCTTAGATGAAGATGGGCACAAGACAATTAAGTATTTGTGTTTGTGTTGTGCTTGTGTGTGTGTGTGTTAGTGTGAGAGAGAGAGAAATAGAACATGAGGATTGTGTTTGAATCATTGATGATTCTCTTCAGTTGGTGCGGCTCATATTTCTGTGCAGTGCTTCTGTGGGTGTTATACAGTTTAGAACCCCAAACCTTTAGACATGCATACAAGGGTCAAAAAAGTGACTGAAATGATAACAAAGTAAGTGCCCCAGGTATTTAAAATGAGCACCAGCTGAAGAATTATGCAAAGGGTTGATCTTGACTACCAACTTTCTGAATCGTGGTTCAAATGGGCAAATTGTAGCCAATGATTTCCTTAGCTGAGCATACAATGTGTTGGAGTCAGATACTGTGACTGACCTATACCAGATATTTATGGATTGTTTCTGGAAACATTTGATGATGAACTTCTTGAGATGTCCCAGGAAGTACAACCTTTGTTATGCCTATTTTGTTATAAAGACAACGTCACCTTTCCATCTGAGCTTCTGAGAAGTAATGATTCCTGGAAAACTGAAGGAGCCCAGTGCGGCTCCTATGGGTTTAATGCCTCTGTAGATGCTGCAGTGAGCTGTAGTTGGCTGATATGTTCAAGTGTTTTTGAATATGTAGCTAATATGAAGTTGTTTTTAATTATAAAAATAATAAGATAATGTAAATAATAATATATTGATGCTGAATGCATGCTGAATGAAATTTTCATATGGATAGAAAAAATGTCTCCAGAAAGTAAAAATATTACATTTATGCACACACCAAATATCAGAAAACAAACTCAACATATAAACTGCAATTAAATAAACTAAAATAGCTACTCACTAATTCACGTGGTACAGAAATTACCTGTCACCGCTTATTAATACACCTTAATAATTAAGTCTTTAACTCAGAATTAAGTTCTCTGACCTGTTAAACTAAATGCAGACTGGAATTTCTGGTGTTCTTTGTACTTAATAGAGGGTGTGGTATTTGATAGGTTTGAAGACATCTATAATATCAAAGTCCGTTAGCATTCATCTCAGTGGCAATTGTCATGATGTCATGAGATTACACAATTTCATCACACATGGCTACTTTTACTCCTAGCATCTGTCCGTCAGGGCTGACTGGCTAATGCTAGCCAGCAAAATCCTTACCATTTGTTTCTGTCTTTTATCTAAATTGCCTTGCATGCCATTACTCAGAGTCATCATTAATTGGTCCAAACCCATTGTGCCCTACTTACAGTATGTATGTAAGTAGTTCACTGTTGTTACCAAAGGGAGATTAGCAAGATTAGTCAGACTCAGCTATAGTAGATATTTGTAACATTATGCTATATTTGCTTGTTTTTTAGAGTAAATATGGGTAGTGTGTTAAGTGTGACGTATAAATATTTCATGTGCTAACCATCATATTATGACTTAACAAGACTTTACATGTTTCACCAAATGTTATTATAGGCAATAACATTTCCTTGGTTGCACTATAACTACTAGGAACAGTCATTTATAGACAGTTGCATCCAAAGTTGCTCAAGGTTTCCTGGGATTGTCCCACCAACACCTAGAAAGCAAAGCGCTATAATCTCTATTTGTCCATAATGATAACCATTAAGTCCACTTGTAACCATTCTTCTTCTGGATCTGTCCAAACACTATTTTCCTCAAACATGTTAAACAAACATCTCCTTTTAAACAATGCTTAAGAATAAAACAGTAGAAATTAAAGAAAGAAGTGAACTAAAAACCAGTCTGACATACAAAGGGAGAGAATCAGAGTCTGAAAGACAGACTCGCAGTGCCATGACTGCTTGGTACCAAGTGGTATTTAGGATTTAGAATGATTAAAGGAGAATTTATACGAAAACATTTTTTTCTAACACAAGCCTGCTCCTTTTCTCATTCTCTTATTCTCTCTCTCTC
>NW_015505525.1:633814-634535 GCF_001515645.1 Sinocyclocheilus grahami
TCTCTCTCTCTCTCTCTCTCTCTCTCTCTATATATATATATATATATATATATATATATATATATATATACACTGTAAAAAATGTACTGTAAATTTACAGTAACTTAACTGGCAATTTTGATTGCCAGTAAGACTGTAAATTTACAAAAGTACTGTAAATCAATACATTTTACAGTAGAGACCTGCGCGGGACGGATTTTTCAGTCCCGCTCCCGCAAGATTCTGTCTATATCTTATCTGGTCCCGCTCCCAGGTTAGGGTTAAAAAGCCCGCATAAAAGTAATCTATATAGATTTTTTTCAGTACATCGGAGAAATTTACATGAAATGGTTCTGTAACATCTCCTATGCTCCACAACATCCCAGCATAAACGCTCCCGATAAAATATTTGTTATTTAGGCTAAGCATCAACATTCACAAACCACTGTTATTTTTAACAGAAAAGCAAGCATGGGCTGCTGCGTTCATGGTTTGGCATGGCAGAATGCAAGCAGCACTTCCTTTATTATCACTAAAACTGACATCTCAGTTAATCGCGATCTCATAAAGCTCTGTTATAACACAATAAATGTATGCACAATGAATCTTTCACAATGTCTAAAATGAGAGGATTCGTGAGCACGCAATTTCAGCAATGCGGTGAGTAGATTCTAACTTAATCACCTCTGATTGGCCATTGCGTTCCAGAAATCAACAGCTGAGTCTGTGATTGGCTACATTG
>NW_015505525.1:634581-654968 GCF_001515645.1 Sinocyclocheilus grahami
ATTTAGGCTAAGCATCAACATTCACAAACCACTGTTATTTTTAACAGAAAAGCAAGCATGGGCTGCTGCGTTCATGGTTTGGCATGGCAGAATGCAAGCAGCACTTCCTTTATTATCACTAAAACTGACATCTCAGTTAATCGCGATCTCATAAAGCTCTGTTATAACACAATAAATGTATGCACAATGAATCTTTCACAATGTCTAAAATGAGAGGATTCGTGAGCACGCAATTTCAGCAATGCGGTGAGTAGATTCTAACTTAATCACCTCTGATTGGCCATTGCGTTCCAGAAATCAACAGCTGAGTCTGTGATTGGCTACATTGTGCAACCCTTTAAACACGTGTTATAAATAGAAACTATGCCTAGCTTGCGCATGTCAATCATTTTAATGTTAATATAAGTTGTTATTTTTGCTTTTGTGGAACAGATAAATAACAATTTATATGTTTTAGACACTTTATGTTTAGATAATTAATAATCTAATATAAAATAATCTGCTGCTTTTGATACGGTGAACCACCAGATTCTCCTGTCAACCCTATTGGAAAATGGCATCTCAGGAACCGCACGCCAGTGGTTTGAGTCTTGCCTCTCAGATAGGTCCTACAAGGTATCTTGGAGAGGTGAGGTGTCCAAGTCGCAACATCTAGCTACTGGGGTGCCTCAGGGCTCAGTTCTTGGAACCAGTTCTCAACCTGGGGAAGACAGAACTGCTTGGGGTTTCAACAAACCCATCACTTTATCAAAATTTCACCATCCAGTTAGGCTCATCAACCATAACTCCTTCAAAAACAGCTAGAAACCTTGGAGTTGTGATTGATAAGCTGAATTTCTCAGACCACATTGCTAAAACTACCCGGTCCTGCAGATTTGCTTTATACAACATTAGGAAGATCAGGTCCTTTCTTTCAGAACATGCAACACAACTCCTTTTTCAAGCTCTTGTTCTATCCAGGCTGGACTATGGCAGTGCTCTCTTGGCGGGTCTTCCAGCCACTTCTATCAACCCCACTACCCTTTCAATCAATAAATAAAAGCTTATATAAATATGATTAATATTTTTTGTCTTGTCCTCGTTATAGTTGAGAAAACCTCATTCTAAGATAAAAGCTTATTTTACGATGATCAGTGAATTAGGTGTACCAAGCAATCACTAAGCAAAGAAATTAAATATCTAGCCTAGTGGTGTTTTCCCTACGTATCCCTATTTTCTGGGATTTTATCGATAACGATAATCAGATGATGTTTTGCTGAGTGTGTTGCACTGCAGGACTGCCGTGGACAGCTGACTCCTATAGTTTTCTTCATATTCTGCGCGGTCAGTTCACAGCAGTGACAGAAATTAAACTTTTCCAACAAGTTTAAAGTGATTTTTACCCTTTATGGGCATTTTTATCTTTATAAAGCCATTTTTTCTAGAAGTGTGCATTATATTTTGCGTCAAATTCTTATATTTAATCAATAAAGCTAATTAGAATAGCAAGACATTTGGGGCTGTTACCAAACAAATAAAATCATTATCAACCAAATTCATCTTTGCAATGCAGAGTAAACACAGAAGCTGCATCTGAAATGGCATTTAGATGTGTTTACACACTGTTTAATGCAGGACATGAATGCATTTAACCTGCAGTTACAAATGCATAAATAATGTTTTGATATTTTAATCCTAAAACGTTGAATACTGATATGTGACTCTGGACCACAAAACCAATCATAAGTGTCAATTTTTCGAAATTGAGATGTATACATCATCTGAAAGCTGAATAATCTTTCCATTTATGTATGGTTTATTAGGATAGGACAATATTTGGCCGAAATACAACTATTTGAAAATGTGGAATCTGAGGGTCAATCCGAGCAGCTGAGTCCTTAGCCATCTTCAATAAACGACTAAATCACATCTGTTCCACCTTTATTTGACCCTTTATTTCTATTCTATTTTAATTATACTTTATCTATATTTATCTACTTTTTTTATATTTTGACCTATACAATGTATTTTTGGCTATTGCTACAAATATCCCCGTGCAACTTAAGACTGGGTTTGTGATCCAGGGTCACATATTTGAAATTATTTAAAAAAATGAAAAGGTGGCAGAAGTAGGTGGCAGCAAGTCACTGTTAATAAGTGAGTCATTGCAATTGAACTGAATCATTTAAACGGTTGATTCATTCTGGAACGAAACACCGTCGTCTTGCTCAGAGATGTAAAACTGTGCTGTGGCTGTTTGAAAATATTTTGTTTTTTTTGGCGAAATAGAGCAAAAATAGGCAATATGGTGTCTAAAACATAAGTCTATTAATATTAACTTTATTGAACTGTTGTATAAAATCAATATCACATTTGTGATTTTTGCGAAACAATGGCACCCTTCGTGTGATATTGATTAACTATATGAAATGATATAAATATATTTTCTACCCCCATATCTTGAATTTTGGGAGCATTCTAAATGCATTTTATTAGACTGAATCATGCAGTGAAACACTATAAATGAGCATTCAGTCTAGCTTGCTAGCACTCATAACTCCTCTTATAATCTATAGGATAAATGAATCTCTTATTTTTATCATATGTACATCTGCACTTTTTTTGCTAATGATGAATTTGCGAGTTTCAGGTTACACAAAATTCAGCAATGACTAATCTGAACACCTCTGATTGGCCACTGCATTCCTAAGCTCAACAGAATCGTGTGTGATTGGTTATAATGAGCAATGCTGTAAAACGCGTAAAAATAAAATATGATGTAACATGAGCAGGTCTAAATTTAATACAGCAATCAATGTAAATCTTTTCATTTAATTTTAGTATTATAGTTTTATTGAAAAAACCAGGGGACCCGCTGAAAATAACAAAAATAACACTTTAAAATGTTTTAATTAAAATTAAATGAAAAGATTTGATTCTTTTCATTTAAAAATACCTCCCTGACCTCCCATAAGGCTGCTATAACTGTGTTTGTAAAGCACATTTATTATAGCAAGAAAAGTTGCAATAATGTGGTTTATCTTCATTATTGATAATGGTATAATCATTATTCGGTGGCCTGATTCACTGGCTAATTTTGAATGACATGGTGTGGTTTTTTTATTGGTTTTGTTTTATTTACAATACTTATTTGACACTTCATGATATGACAAACTACTACTGAAACCTTTTAATGCTATGGCATCATTCCCTGACCTCCCATAAGGCTGCTATAACTGTGTTTGTAAAGCACATTTATTATAGCAAGAAAAGTTGCAATAATGTGGTTTATCTTCATTATTGATAATGGTATAATCATTATTCGGTGGCCTGATTCACTGGCTAATTTTGAATGACATGGTGTGGTTTTTTTTATTGGTTTTGTTTTATTTACAATACTTAATTGACACTTCATGATATGACAAACTACTACTGAAACCTTTTAATGCTATGGCATCATTCACACACACACACACAAACACACACAACCGTTGTTGAGATTCATACGCTGATTCTTGATGTGTGTGTTTCATAGCACATCACTGCTTTTTTATAAAACAATTTTTCATAACAGCCTGCTTGTTCTTTAGTTCTAATTGTGTTATAACATTGTTTTGGTAAGAGAAGACTCACCAGATAAAATCAGTGAACCTAATGTTTAATGATGTTTACGTCACCAGCAAAACATAATCAACAATAGGCCTACTGCAAATTTTGCCTTGGCTTTTTTTTTTTACCACAACAAATGTATTTAAAAACACATGGTTACAGCAACCAACGAAACATTAATGTTAAAAAGTCAAGGTTCAAGAGCCCAACTAAAGCAAACACTGATCTCCATCATAGTAATGTCAAAAAACAAACAAAAAAAACTGTTAATTCTCAATAACATCTTCTGTAGAGGTCTGACAGAAATAGTGTCAGTGTCATTAGTAATATGTGAAGCTGGTAATGCTGGAGTTGTTAAATCATATCTTGAGAGATTTAATGACATCTTTTATTTCAGTTGATTTCATCTAAGGCTGTGGATGAAATCAGCTGTAGTTATTGTGTTTCTCTTTCATTCAGTGATTCTGTTTGTTAACAGCAGCTGTTCATCTCTAAAGCACAATCATCATAATTCACATAATTATATATAAGGAGAGTAAATATTTAACTGAACTGTATTAATGTGTTTTTGCTCAAGAGAGATCTGTTAGTTTAATGTAGTTTTGTGGGTCACCATTGTGCTGGAGAGTAGAGCCTGTGCTTCAGTCAATGATGAGCCACAAACACTGATGTTCTGCTGCTTTATTTAAAGGCAGTAAATGTGGAGTTGATGCAGTGATGATGTCTTTAAGTACTTCAGCACATACATGTGTGCTGTTGCTGACGATGAACTGCAGCGATTTGAGTTAAAGTCATGTTTTTAGTTACTTTACTATTATACATTACGTGTTTGCAGTTTTATACAAATAAATATTCCTTCTCAGTGCACTCAAATTAAATAAGTTAACCAAATGTTTACACACTATCACAGTAGTGAAAAATCTTGATTGTAGTTTATTTATTGAACTGAATTTCACAACAAATGTTCTAATTTACTGTAAAATAGAGACCTGCACCGCGGGACCCAACACAACAGGGTGACAACTCTTAAAGGGTTAGTTCACCCAAAAATAAAAATTAGGCTGTGTTTTACTCGCCCCCGATGCATCCTAAGTGTATATGACTTTCTTCTTTCAGACGAATCCAGTCGGAGTTATATAAAAAATTGTCTTTGATCTTTCAAGCTCTATCGTTGTACTCAGCGGGTGTTGCATTACTTCTGTCCAAAAGACGTGAAATAAAAAGCACCCTTCCACAAAATAAATGTCTCACACAGCTCTGGGGGGTGAACAAAGGCCTCCTGTAGCGAAAACGATAGAGCTTGAAAGAGCAAAGACAATTTTTATATAACTCCGACTGGATTCGTCTGAAAGAAGAAAGTCATATACACCTAGGATGCATCGGGGGTGAGTAAAACACAGCCTCATTTTTATTTTTGGGTGAACTAACCCTTTAATGGGTGAGTGCGGGTGCGGGCGGGAAGAGACTCGTGTGTGTGCGGGATGCGGGAGAGTAAAATGATTTGCGGGACTCCCGCAAAATAGAAATGATCTACATTACATTTACATTTAGTCATTTAGCAGACGCTTTTATCCAAAGCGACTTACAAATGAGGACAATAAAAGCAGTCAAAACTAACAAAAGAGCAACAATATATAAGTGCAAATGACAAGTCTCGGTTAGCCTAACTCAGTACACGTAGCAAGGTGTGTATATATATATATATATATATACGTATATACAACATTTGAAGTGGATCAAAACCTTTCATCAAAGTTGTCCTAAAGCCAAAACAATACCCGTTCTTGTATTAGGACAACTTTGATGAACTTTTGATCCACTTCAAATGTTGACTACTGTATATATATAGCTACGCCCTCAGCTACGCTCGACTCAGTTGGCTCATGTTCTCTAGGGGCCCTTAACTTAAGTGCTCCAGAACTGGGCTCGCAGCTTAGTCATGCGAATTGATGATTGTCACTTCAGTCGAATGATTCTGATGAAATGGCACTGCGAGTCGACTTATATACACGTCGGCTACACCCTTTCTGACAGGCTAAAGCGCCATTGGTTTGTGCGGCTACACAATCGTGAACAAATCAGGCTTCAGTAACAGAGTAAACAGGAGTTTACCCCATACACAACGCTCGTTCCCTTATCTCAGGGAACCGAGATTAGATCAGTAACCGGAGCGTTTTCATGTCTGGGAAATCATTTTTCTGGCATACTGTAGTATTGACATTATGCAAATTGGAATTCACCCATGTTTCATTACGCTCACCTGTTTTCCATGTCCTGTTTGTTAGTATAAGTAGAGTCATTGTTCAGTTTGAATATTTGGCTTTCCTTTTCTTTCTTCACTGCTATATTGAGTGTTGTTGGGAGGGAGGAAGGACCCTCATTCCTCAACCCTGTGCATTAAATTAGTCTACTTTAATACTCATTTGAAATGTCGTATTGTACTACTTATTATTGCATTTGTGCTAGCATTAGTATTATCTGTAAGGAGCAAAAATGTATACAGCCAAATCTCAGTTTTCTGTCTAAAAAATTAATTTTTTAATGTATAAATATAATGTATATTTTCAATGTAATGTATACATTTTATATTATCTTTCAGCCTTAATGAAACAGTTCTCCCAAAAATTAAAATTTGCTTAAAATGTACTCACTCTCAGGCCGTCTGAGATGTACATCCTCTGCAGTGAATGGGTGCCATCAGAATTAGAATCCAATTATGGACTAGTATTTTGGCTACAAGTGATGGTTTCAAGTTAAAACACCTTCATGATGGATTTGTTTCTTAAAAATGACAGTATTTTTAATAGTAAAAAACTATAAAAATGCTACAATAAAAACCTATTAATTGGTTAATGGTAAGTTCGCCTACTATATACGGTGAAAAACTGTATTAGACATTACATGTAGTTTTATGGTAATATACCGTTTTTGGAAGTGAAAAAGAATGTATAATTTACAGTGAAAAACCATAAATTGACATTCCCAGAATTGTCTGCGTTACATTTCACATTTGATGTTTTTACGTTGAAATAACTATGTTTCTTCTTAGTTTTTTCTTATCACTTTTGTTCATTAGGGTTGTATGTTACATCCAATGTTGTTAAATTAATTATTGCATTATTTCAGTATCATGGGCGTTACCATGATGGTGTTTAGTGTTTGTGTGAATGACACTGTGATAAATTATTACCTTCTATGTTAGGATTTTCCTTCTCAGCATGTAGAAAAGCTGCTTGTGATGAATGTTGGTACATCATGTGACTTTCTTATCACCACTTGCATTTGGTGGTTATCAGTGTATTACAAAGGTACTATTAGTTCATGAAATATGGTTTGGAAATGTAAATTTAAGTTAAATCTGTAAAGCCCAAAGTGTTGCTACTGTATTTTTACTGTAAAATTCTGACAACCACAGCTGCAGTTTTTTACCGCAAATTTGACAGATTTTTTAAAGCAGCTAATACAGACACACAGCCTTTTGCTTCAGAAGATGTTAACTGATGGACTGGAGTCATGTGGATTACTTGTGGATTATTGTGATGCTTCTATCAGCTATTTGGACTCTTATTCATGGCACCCATTCACTACAGAGGATCCATTGGAGAGCAAGTGAAGTAATGCAGAATTTATCCAAATCTGTCAATGAAGAAACAATTTCATTGACATCTTGAATGGCCTATGTTAATTTGGAATGGTGAACTATTTCTTTAATGTGGAATAAAAGGACACGATCCTTCAAACTTTTGTTTTGAGTTGTTAGAAGATTAAAAACCTTTTGTATTTTTTTTATTTGTAATTGTAATAATTTGAATAATCTTAAATTGACATTACCAATATTTTAAATAAGTCTCTTATACTCACTAAGGTTGCATTTATTTAATTTAAATAAAAACAGTAATACTGTGAAATATTATTGCAATTTAATTTGAATAATATTTTTTTATATATTTTAAATATGTAAAAACTGAATTTTAAACAGCCATTAATCTAGTCTTCAAAGTCACATGATCTTTGAGAATCCATGCTAATATGCTTATTTGATGCTCAGGAAACATTTCTTACCAACATGTTAAAAAGTTATCAACGCTGAAAAAGTTGTGTTGCTTAATATTTTTGTGGAAATCTCTGTACATGTTTTAGGATTATTTGATAAATAAAGTAAAAAAGAACAGCATTTATTTGAAATATAATTTTCTGTAAAAACATGGACTGTCATGTTTGATTAATTTAATGCATTGCTGAAAAGTATTTAATTCTTCAAAAAAAAAGCCTACATCAAACCTTAAAAACTTGAACCTAAAAAACCTTATGAACTTACTTTTTTTATTATTATTTTATTAATTTAAAGTCAGGCATAGGGAAGTAAGGAGAGAATGAGCTACACCATCCATGTTGTGGAACATGTCTAATAGTTAATATGATGAACTACACCTGTATGACTCTACAAGAGCACCTGTGTGAACTTGAAGTCAACTTACTTCATACACAGTATTATTTATTGATCACTTTAAAAATAACAAGTATAATATAAATCTAGTTGCACACGTACTCTCACATTTGTAGCAAAATTAAAAAGCAGAAAGATCTGACTCGGAGCTTTTACCATTTGATCACAATTTAAAATGTACTTGTAATTTTAGTGTAGTATTGTATGTGTGTGTGTATGGGGGGGGTACTGTCGCTTGGCTGGTATCATATGAGACACTTGAGACTGATATCAATACTTAATCACCAACTGATACTGAGAGATAAGAGAGAGGAGGGGTGGATGCATGGCAGAGTACAGTGTAGCACAGGAAGAAGTAGAACAGAGAGCGGGAAAATATGGTCATATTAGTGTACAAAAAAGTCTAATGAAAACTGTTTAAAAAAATTTATGTAAGAACTAAATGGCGAGGACAGAAAAATTGAGAGAGAAACAGAGAAAGAGAGTGGTTTACACAAACTGCTTAATCATTCACAGCCACCACGGAGGATAACGTTTCCCTGTTATCACATTTAGAGGCAGCCTTATACAAAGTCTAGTTTGAGGTCCAGAAAATGTAAAACAAAGGGGGAGATACATTTATATGTGGTGCTAGTTAAGTTTTGGTGCAATGTCAGATTTCAAAGGTAAGGCAAAGGTAAGATTTCTCTTGTAAAAAAACACGTCCAAACTTGTAATTAAACTTAGTTTCTATGAGCTCCAACTGCTGCAACGTCATGCGAACAAACGCAAAATGGCGGCAGCTCCAAATTTAGTAAAGTACTTATCTTGTAATATTTCTGTTTAATGCTTGACTATTGTTAATTTATTAATAATGCAATAAAATTAATTAAATGAAATACAGTTTAATAGCACAGGGTAGGATAACTGTTTTCTAATGTTATGCAAAATAAGATCAACTTTATTAATTTATAACTAAAGATTATTTATAAAGCATTTGCATAACAACTAGGGATGCACGATATTGGATTTTTGCCGATATGCCGATATTTTTCTAATAATCTTGGCCTATACTGATACCGATATATTCCCCCCCCCCCCTGAAAATCTTTTAGATCTTATGTTTTGTTTAAAATATAAAACATATTACACATTAATTAATAAATCAGTATATATAAAATTATTTAATTTACAAGTGTCATGTTTGTGTTTTTTTTCATGTAAGCTAGCTTCTGACCTTTAAATCAAAACATAATTTATGACATCAATTACTGCTGTATTTAATCAGAAACACAGTCTAAATGTTATTTGTGTAGGCTATTTTTAATTTAATTAGAAGTAGGCCAACTGTGCTCCCTACAGATTAAAACTCATTACCGAATGGGCATTAGGACCTGGGGGAGGCTGCCGCTGCTGCATCTGCGCTGCTGCTATTACTGTTTACTCTATAACACACCAAACGCGTCATTCTGTACATGCTTTCACAGATTAAATGCAGAGATCCAAAACAGTGAATCTAATCACCATTCAGGCAAAACTTTGCTTCAAGAATGAGCCACACTGCTGACCTGATATAATCGCTAGCACACCCTGAGCACATGTGAGTTAACGTTTCTTCTTATTGGCAAGACATATCGGCATAATTTTTAATATCGGGCCAATGCCGATATTTACATTTAAAGCCATTATCGGCTGATTATCAGTCCGATAATATCGTGCATCCCTTATAACAACTGTTACTTTATTGTGGTTTTGACTACGAATCAAAAATATTTGGCATTGATAGCGTTGCCAAGTAAAACATCTGGGTTGTCCTCTCCTGTGCAGAAATTATAAGCAAAATATTTTTAATTTTGGTTAGTTTTTAAAAATAATTTATTTGTTAGAATTAAATAAACAATAATGAAGGTTTTTTGACAGTACATTGAAGCTTTGAAAATAACTCCCCCCAGGGAGATGCAGTGTTAACCATAACATTTTATTTTAAGATTTAACATTTGTAGATGGTCTAAAGCAAAAATTCTGAAAATCTTTTAGATCTTATGTTTTGTTTAAAATATAAAACATATTACACATTAATTAATAAATCAGTATATATAAAATTATTTAATTTACAAGTGTCATGTTTGTGTTTTTTTTCATGTAAGCTAGCTTCTGACCTTTAAATCAAAACATAATTTATGACATCAATTACTGCTGTATTTAATCAGAAACACAGTCTAAATGTTATTTGTGTAGGCTATTTTTAATTTAATTAGAAGTAGGCCAACTGTGCTCCCTACAGATTAAAACTCATTACCGAATGGGCATTAGGACCTGGGGGAGGCTGCCGCTGCTGCATCTGCACTGCTGCTATTACTGTTTACTCTATAACACACCAAACGCGTCATTCTGTACATGCTTTCACAGATTAAATGCAGAGATCCAAAACAGTGAATCTAATCACCATTCAGGCAAAACTTTGCTTCAAGAATGAGCCACACTGCTGACCTGATATAATCGCTAGCACACCCTGAGCACATGTGAGTTAACGTTTCTTCTTATTGGCAAGACATATCGGCATAATTTTTAATATCGGGCCAATGCCGATATTTACATTTAAAGCCATTATCGGCCGATTATCAGTCCGATAATATCGTGCATCCCTTATAACAACTGTTACTTTATTGTGGTTTTGACTACGAATCAAAAATATTTGGCATTGATAGCGTTGCCAAGTAAAACATCTGGGTTGTCATCAAATATTTACAGTAATTATGACATGGTGTGATCGCACCTTAAATTAGTCACCTAATATTCAGTACAACAGCATGATTGCTGGAATACTTTATGCTGATTGGTCAAGTGGTTTTTTTATTTTAATCACTGTCAGTTTCAAATAGTCAAGTCGAGTCAAATTTATAGTATTTAACAGCTCTTTTCACAAAACACATTGTTCCAACAGAAAATCATGATATTAATATCTATAATATATTCATGTTTTATAGTTGCATCGAATGGGCATTAGGACCTGGGGGAGGCTGCCGCTGCTGCATCTGCGCTGCTGCTATTACTGTTTACTCTATAACACACCAAACGCGTCATTCTGTACATGCTTTCACAGATTAAATGCAGAGATCCAAAACAGTGAATCTAATCACCATTCAGGCAAAACTTTGCTTCAAGAATGAGCCACACTGCTGACCTGATATAATCGCTAGCACACCCTGAGCACATGTGAGTTAACGTTTCTTCTTATTGGCAAGACATATCGGCATAATTTTTAATATCGGGCCAATGCCGATATTTACATTTAAAGCCATTATCGGCCGATTATCAGTCCGATAATATCGTGCATCCCTTATAACAACTGTTACTTTATTGTGGTTTTGACTACGAATCAAAAATATTTGGCATTGATAGCATTGCCAAGTAAAACATCTGGGTTGTCATCAAATATTTACAGTAATTATGACATGGTGTGATCGCACCTTAAATTAGTCACCTAATATTCAGTACAACAGCATGATTGCTGGAATACTTTATGCTGATTGGTCAAGTGGTTTTTTTATTTTAATCACTGTCAGTTTCAATTAGTCAAGTCGAGTCAAATTTATAGTATTTAACAGCTCTTTTCACAAAACACATTGTTCCAACAGAAAATCATGATATTAATATCTATAATATATTCATGTCTTATAGTTGCATTTATCAGATTAAAGCTGGGCGATAATATGTACTATACATTTTGAAATGATATAAGCAATCAGTTGAGATTTGCTCTATGGTATATATTGCTTTACGTGAGTGTACTGTATGTATGTGGATAAAGTTGGATATACTATATATCCAACTTTATATAGAGCTGTGTGATAATACAGTTTATATTTTGTAACAAAATATAGTAACACCACAATACCAGTGAGATTTGCAATATAGCATATATTGCTTTCAATGAGTGTGTATAATATAGTTTACATTTTGTGACAAATAATATAAATATAAATGAAAATGATCAGGTAAAATAAGTATGAAATTAAAATATGGCCCTGATTATAGGTACAATATTATATTACTGTTGTATTTTAGTAGTGGACAATACAGATAACATACAGATAAATTATCAAGCCATATTTCATGTCCACATGTGACCATATAATAAGTACAGACAGACAGTTATTGTTATTGATAATGACCATCTGACTGTAAATACTGTTACACATAGTATGGCCAGTTATTTTGTGCATTGTATAATGAAAATAGTTCTGAGTGAAGCCAAGGAGAAGAAGAAACAGCAAGTCACCAAGCAACGCAAAAACTGCCAGTGACAGCTTTTGTACCTTTCTGAGAGTCTGGAACAATTCAAACACAGACAAGTAGAGTGATGTAAATGGTGAACCATTTCAGTGCTATTATACTAAATATCACCACTCTCAAAAGCCACTCGTCACACTAACTGTTATATTAATGGTCAGTTTTCTACCTTTTTATTGTCCGCATTTTTTTCTGTCGCTTTTCATAAATATTGTCACTGTTTGACACAAGCAGACACTCTCATAAGCAGGGTTCACTCTCAAGAAAGGGAAAGGAGGACACACTGACACACAGAGACAAATGGCAGAATAAACCCACTATTCCTGTTTTCGTTTCACACATCATACTCTCACACACTCATGGACAACTCAACTGATATCCTCTTAACAGTGTGTTTATTTTTAGGCTAAACATATATTCAGAAAAACACATCTCAGGATTATCAGTGCTTTCTCACCTTGCCTCTGTTGCTGGATAAACACCAAACCCGTGATTTCAGATTTGCTATCAAGATAAACACTTTGACTTCACTTTTGATGTGGCTTGCTTGACAACTCTTAACAGACTATTACTGTATTAGCCATGTGTAAGTGGAGTGAAAACTTCATTCTAGATATCCATGAATCATTAATTACAGAATTGTACAGTCTAGTGTATGACAGTGCATCCTCTAATTCTAGCCCATGAAACATCCCAAAATCAAAAGTGCTCTACACTACAAGTGCATTGATGTATGGTTTGTTAGGATAGGACAATGTTTGGCCGAGATACAACTATTTGAAAATCTGGAATCTGAGGGTGCAACAAAAATCAAAATATTGAGAAAATTGCCTTTAAATTTGTCCAAATTAATTCTTAGCAATGCATATTACTAATCAAAAATTAAGTTTTGATATATATACAGTAGGAAATTTACAAAATATCTTCATGGAACATGACCTTTACTTAATATCCTAATGATTTTTGGCATAAAAGAAAAATCTATAATTTTGACCCATACAATGTATTTTTGGCTATTGCTACAAATATACCCCAGCGACTTAAGACTGGTTTTGTGGTCCAGGGTCACATATTATATATTTTCATAAGAATTAAATATTAATATGTGACTTACAAATGTGTAGTTTACACAGATTTTATTTTATTTTAGTTTGAAGCTTGAAATCAGTATTTTTAAAATATATGATAAAAAATAATGTTTTTGTACATAAATGTAGACAATCAACTAAAGTTTAAACCAAATGTTTAATCTCAACATATACTAATATTTACTACTAAGATCAAAAGTTGTACTGATTAACATTAGTTATTGGACTATGAACAAACCTGACAATTTTTATTAACTAACATTAATAAAGATTTTTAAAATGCTGTAAAAAAAATATATTGTTCATTCATTGTTAGTTTCAGTTAGTGTATGCATTTACTAATGTTAATGAATGAGGCCTTATGAGTGTTACCAAATATTTTGATTATCGCTGCAATTTCTAACTTGTTACCCATCTGTATGGATTATTTACATTGTAAAAACTTAAGTTGCAAAGACTAAAGTCTCAAATCCAAAGAGATATTCTTTATAAAAGTTAAGAGTCAACCACGCCTACCTAAAACGGCTCGTTCTAACACGCCCCCACATGTCTACATCACGATGTGGGAAGATTTGCATAACGCCGCCCAAATGTTCACGCAAAGAAAGAAGGCGTAACTTTTATTCTCACTGTAGTATTGTTGTTGCCGCCGCCGCCATGTTGTGAAGGGGCTGTGTGTTTCGTTTCGGTGTTTTCTTAGAAAGACAGTATAAGTCATTATAATCTGTAATTATGTCCCCACTGGATGCAACAAATGCCTCGGTTTTTAATGGGTTTTAATGTTTTTGTCTCGTTGCTCCGGCTGGGACATGGCATATGATAAGGGGATGAGCAGATGATTTTACCATCGCTGTCATCGTCAGAGTGCACTTCCACAGAACATTCAGCGGTAACACTTTAGAACAATAGTCCGTTGTTAACAAGTAACTATGCAGGAAGTAATAGGTAGAACTACATTAACACATAACTTAATACTATTAACTAATAGAGAAGCAAGATTAACTAAGCAGTAAGTAGTAGCAAATTTAGGACAAAGGTAGTTACTTATTAGATATTTGATAATTACTAAAAATATATATCCTCATTGAGAACTACTTGCGAACTATGACCAGTTAATAAAGAATAACCAATTAATTACTAATCACAACAGTAATGTCTTAAAAGTGAACAATTGGGTTCTTTGTGGAAACTAATTTATGAATATGATATCCCCCAAATAAGTCGGCTACAGGTTGAAATTGTGACTACTACTCTTACCAAAGGATGGATGTTCTCTGTTTATTTCAAACAAAAACATAAAATAATAATAAAAATAATTCATTTAAAAATGTTAATAATTAGGAAGTGATTGAATTAGTTCACAATTATGAGCTCTAGTTTGTGTCAGTTCAGTATGTCAATAAATATAAATAAATAAATATCTAATAAGGAACTCCCTTTGTCCTAAATTTGCTACTACTTACTGCTTAGTTAATCTTGCTTCTCTATTAGTTAATAGTATTAAGTTAAGTGTTAATGTAGTTCTACCTATTACTTCCTGCATAGTTTACTTGTTAACAACAGACCATTATTCTAAAGTGTTACCAAAAAAACTAAACCAATAAAAAGAAGAGAAAACACTAGAAAAGGCACCAGAAGAATGGCACAATCCTTGTCTGGAGTTGTCATTTACAGTGCAGTATTTTCAAATTATTTTATAATGAACCATTTTAGTAGCCTATCAGATTTGAGAAAGGGACTGAGAATCTCAGTCTAATAGATACATTTTCTGGTTGTGTGTGATTTAACATAAAATGAAGCCCAGACAAATGAGGGTATCTGAATGTTTTAAAATTGCATTTGGAAAGTGCCAGACTTGAATGTCCTTCCACTAGTTACAGCTCCTACATAAATAATAAGGCTACTGAGGGTCTGTTTTCACTGAGCTCAGACATAAAGTGGAAAAAGTGAATTATTTTAAGAGTATATATGTATGCAGCGTTGAATTGATAAATATATATAAAGCTTATGAAGCTTTATTTAGTTGCTATACAATACTGTCAACCAGAGGTAAATTTGAAAACTGCACTGCGCTGAATTGTCCATGACAAACCAGCAGAGGGAGACATATCCATAAAGTTGAATAAGCAGTTTAATTTCCCAAGCTGAGTATTCAATTGTTGGATGTAATGTTTAGTATTTAATGTTTCATCTGAATAACAGTCCTTCTATATTTTCTTTTATCTATTTGTTTTTATTTTACTGTTGTGATGTTTAATGTGTATAGATAGATATATAGATAGATAGGGAAACTGTGATAGGACAACAGCTTTTATTTACATATATTAATAAATGTATCAGTCACTTTTGATCAATTTAATGAATTTAATGCATCTTTGCTGAATTAAAGTATTCATTTCTTAAAAAGAAAAAAAAAATCTTACTAAACCCAAACTTTGAATGGTAGTATATTTTGAAACAATTACAAACAGTTTACTGAGTGGTATTATACACCACATTTGCAATCCTGTTACTTGTCACGTTTTAAATACATTTCAGGCCTCACATATCTGCCTTTCAGCAAGGAATGACCATAATCTCTTTTGCGTGAGAACAGCCGTTCACTCGTACACAAACACACACACTGCCACACTCACACACATTTAGAGAACAATGAGTGTTGATAAAAACTTGTTAACCAAAGCGCAGAGTTGCTAAAAGATTCTCTTTTCCTTTCATGTTGTTCACATAATGAGGGACACGGGTGCACACATGGGCGTCCTGTGCTTTCACTCTCATTAATCTGATCTCTCACCTTCCTGTTTCTGTGTACACACGTATTTGTTTTTAGATAGCTTCTAATGGAACCATTTTACGATTACACACACACACACATGCACTCGTAACCTGTAAGTGTGAAATCGTTACACATCAGGTAAAACTCAGTCGAGCCTAAGGAACAACATGTACACTGAAAGCTTGATTTAATTAAAGATTTATTCATTTACTTTCTTTTTCTCTTCCTCTCTGCAGGTGCACAAGGTCAAACTTGTCATGTGTAAAAAGCCGTCTGCGATGAGATAACCCATCATGCATTTCTCTTCAGGCCATCACTCTTTCTGAAACTCTATCTCTTATTCTGTTTTGCCTCTATATTTTTCTTTCTTTCCAATTTTAAAAGAAAGATCATGCAGTTATTTACTCACTCTCACTTACATTACAGTAAGCTTTTTTCCCTGATGCAACTTACATTTCACAGTATACATTTTTTAGCAGTTCATGCATTTCCTGAGAATCAAATTCACAACCTTGATGTTGCTGAGACTACAGTTAGAAATATAAGAACCCTTAGGTTTTTCCAGACTCACATGCTCTCTTGTAAAGACATATGATAACTTTGCACTAATTTTCACCTTCAAATCAAATCATTCATGCAAATCATTACTCTATGTAGCTCTCAAGTGACGTGAAATGAAGTATAACACCTATGGTGCAGGTCTGACGCTCTTGAACCTGAGACATACATAAAGTGCTACATATATTTGCATAATGAGCATCATGAATGATTTTAGATGACTGTATGGGGAAAAAACCCTAAACTTTAAATCCTCCTTTTTGTGTTTTGCAAAAAAATTGAATAAAAATAACAGCTTGGAATTACACGAGGGTAAGTAAATAATGACAGGATTCTTTAGTCTTTATCAAACATTTAACTAAAAGATTTTTTTTATTTTATTACGTGCTCTTGGTTTTTGCACCATGAATAGTTAAAACTGCACTGGTAACCTACAACTGCAACATTAAAGAGCTAATTCTTCCTGATTTAACATATAAAACAGAGTTTTGCTGGTTATAAATTAATGTATAGGCTATAGGTTTATACCGTGGTGCTAAATAATAGTTTTGACTTGAATAAAACCAGTTGATTTTGATGTCCCCATTTTTTATGTGTGTTTTTGTGTGTCTTTTACAATATGTGCATTGTAAATGACATGCTAAGTAGATAGCAATATAGATTTTCCTATGTCCCAGTTTGACAAAGTGTGTCCAGTCAATTAAAATGTTAATATGTCCCAGTTCTAGTTGTTGGCTAAAATCCTCAATGTCCTTCTAGCTACTATCTCTGGTGATGTTTGTGTTCTCAATAGAATTACAGTGGGAAGGACGTTGTTTCTTTGCCATTGCAAGTTGCTGATACTTTCATTCCAAAACATCTCTCAGCAAATTAACTCGTAAATAGTTGCCATAACAACAGCGATAGCTGCTGGCTGCAGAAATGCCAAGACAAAAATGCTTTTCAATTAACAATGATCTGAAAGAAGCCTAGCATGTCAGAACTGAAAAGAGGGATTTTGCCATCACTGTAAATGTTTGTGTTTTTTTTTTCCTTTCATTTTTTGTCATTTTTCCCACGAAGGTAAATCAGACATAGATCACATTCAGACTCAGGCTACATACAAAGACACTCTTCACTTTTTACACAGTACAAGTGATTGAATGTTATTTGTGCAATTGCATTTTAGTTTTGTATTTCAATAATGTGAATATTGTAATAATTACTTGATGACATATATTTTCAAATGTACATACCAAAGTCAAAATGTGGTCATTTTAAAAGAATAGTTACCCCAAAATGAAAATGTACTTACCCTCAGGCCATCCAAGATGTAGATGAGTTTGTTTTTTCATCAAAACAGATTTGGAGATATTTAGTATTATATCACTTGCTCTTCAATCAATCCTCTGCAGTGAATGGGTGCCGTCAGAATGAGTCCAAAGAGCTAATAAAAGTATCTCAATACTTTTACAAGTAATCCACACGACTCCAGTCCATCAGTTAACATATTCTGAAGCAAAAAGATGTGTGTTTGTAATAAACAAATTAAGATGTTTTTTGCTTCAGGCTAAAATAGAGTATTTTATCCATTATGTTGCGTTCTGCAGTAAAAGTCGTCTGAATCAGGAATACAAAATATGCCCAGATCAAGCACCGTTTACAACTGAAAACAGTCCAAAACCATTCTAAACAAATATTGGTACATTTTGATAGAGGTCAAGAGGGGATGGACTATTTCACTGGAGGAAGCGTTATAATGGAATATGGTAATGAATAATAGAATATCAGCCAATGGTTAAAATATAAAATGCCTTAATGATGGATTTCACTCACAAGATGTTAATTGATGGACTGGAGTCTTGTGGGTAACTTGTGAATTATCATGCTTTTATCAGTTTTTTGCATTCTCATTTGATGGCACCCATTTCCTGCAACCCATTGGTGAGCAAGTGATGTAATGCTAAATTTCTCCAAGTCATGGTCCAACGAAGAAGCAAATTTTAGCAAATTTTCATTGTTGAGTGAACTATTTCTTTAATAACAAAACGTTGTACAAATTGCGAACCACTCCAAATACTGTGAGGATAAGTTTTGTGGGGGTCTGTTGTTTGCAGACTTCCTCTTTTGATTCGTCTGCTGAGCCATCTGTTCACACTTTCAGATCCCTTTTAAAGAAAATATAGGTATGCATACATTTACACGTTTTTTTTTTTAATCCCATATTTTTAAAGGCAAGCGAAAGAGGTCAACTTCTGCAAAAAAAAAAACTGATATGAAATCAGTCACTTCCCCTGAAGACATAAAAATAAAATTAAAAAAACTGAGAAAATGTACCTCCCCTTTCCCACCTGCCAGCACACCGTATAGGTGGTAAGAAAGAGTGAAAGCAGAGGTGGGTGTGTGTGTGTGTGTGAGAGAGAGAGAGAGAGAGAGAGCAGAGGAAAATCACTCTTTGCTACATCTCAAGCACAGTACTGCATTTTTAATCATGCTTTAAATAATACAGAACACACTATGACCAGAACACTTGTCTTTTGTCCAGAGTGTGTATGTGTTTGTGCAAAACAGCAATGCACTTAAATTACTTTGTTTTCCTGCAAGTATTTTGGCACACTGATATAACACAATTCATTATTGCCCCATTATACCTCTGTCACTCAATAGAATAAAAAAATATTTAAAAAAAACATGCCATGTCATTATCTAGAGTTTTTGACCTCTCTTTCAAACAGCAGAGGGTGCTAAATCAGGCCTTTGTTTTTTCTTCTCTAAGAAATATAGTTCCTTCACACATTAAATCTTATTCCCACATCATTCTCCCTTATGGATTCAGGTGACCCACTAGCTCTTAGACCATTTTTTCTGCTTTAAATATTTTATTGGTCTTAGTTAGATGTGCCCCAGACTCCTTAATTTCTTACATGCTGCAGTACTTTCTTTGTCCACCATTACTTATTCATTTTTACTAAACCAATAAATTCGCCTCAAGTCCAGAAAATACTATTTACACTGCCTTTCTTTTTGCAGTGGAACATAAAAAAAGATATTTTGAGAAATGCCTCTGTGTTTATTTGTCCAATCGATGGAAGTCAATGGTCACCAAAACCAACATTCTTTAAAATCTTATTTTGTGTTCTTTTTTTTTCTTTTCTTTTAATCATCAGAACAGATTTGGAGAAATTTAGCATTACATCACTTCCTCACCAATGAATCCTCTGCAATGTATGGGTGCCATCAGCATGACAGTACAAGCAGCTGATAAAAACATCACAATAATCCAAAATTTTTACTTTTGGGTGAACAATTCCTTTAAGGCCTATTTCACAATGCAAACACAAACAGTGTAAAAGTGAAGTGGCGGGATAACAGAAAAAAAGTGATTTCTAATTTCAGCCATGGTGTACCATGTGAATATGAAGGATTTTTTCTGTGTTGATTGTTCACAGGTGTTGTACATTTATTTTAAATTAAACACTGCATTGTTTGTGTTGTGTTTTAGGGTTGAAGAAAATGTCCGTAAACTTTTTGTACTAGTAATTTTCTGTCAGGACATTATCTGTTTTTCTACATTTGTTTTTCTTAGTGCAGGTTATCATTTCTATATGTCATACATTATATTTACACAAAAAAAATGAGTTGTCCATTTAGAGCTATTTGTAGAACTTACTGGAAAAAA
>NW_015505525.1:655288-655847 GCF_001515645.1 Sinocyclocheilus grahami
GTGAAGAAATGAATATGCGCTGGTCACACGACAGACGCTGTATGTGCGAAACAGGCCTAAGCACTGAAACTGACAAGAGATAGAGGAAAATTGTTTGACGAGTGTGAATGTGTGTATAGTCAGACTTATGACTCAAGGCTTATTGTAATACTAAAACTTGTATGCTGATTTATGAAAATGTTGAACTGTATGCTGTGTGAAGGTCTGTAGGTCTTTTAGATCGATTTAGGATCCATAAGAGGAATTCTAACTAGATACCAACCAAGGGTACATTTTCTTTACAAAAATTCTTTACTACTTTTTCTTTACAGGATTATATCTCTTTAAGGGATTAGGTACATCTGAAGAAAATGTAAAGCTGTAAAATGTTGCTCCAAAAACACACAAAGAATTTGGTTTTTGCAAGTGCTGAGTGAGATACTGTAATGGCAGACGGGGCACAGGTGTGGGTGAACAATGCCAGGGGTGGAGCTGGAGCTAATATACCTCAAGATGAGCATCCCAAGGTGTGAGAGCATAAAAACAATGGCAAAAGATATTAGTGACTCTAACAGGGAAA
>NW_015505525.1:656888-663963 GCF_001515645.1 Sinocyclocheilus grahami
AGGTGAAGAGCAGTGGAGTAGAGAGAGAGAGGGAGAGATAGAGAGAGAGAGAGGTGAAGATCAGTTGAGTAGAGAGAGAGAGAGGGAGGTGAAGATCACTTGAGTAGAGAGAGAGAGAGGTTGGTGAAGATCAGTTGAGTCTTAGCACGGAGCTCTTCAGTCAATGACAGCGCTCACATTCTCCTCTTGAAGGTGACGCATAAGGGATTACTGGAGCGGTTCTTCGGCGTTTTATGTCGCTGTCGTGTTTATCAGGGTGTTGATTTCTCTCTCTGTCTCGATGCAGATGCTTGTGCTGGTCGGTGTGTGCGCGCTGCTTATAGCCGGAGCTTCTGCCCGCAACGACAACGGCAATTTTTTGGACGACAAATGGTTGACCGGGAGATGGGACAAATTCAGAGATGTGAGTGCTGTTTTCCTTCATAATAGTTGCTCATTCCCTTAATCTAGAGAGCTGTCTACCTAGAACGCGTTTTTGGGCATCGAAAACGCGCTTGAATTGATGCTGACTAGGTAGGCAGCTTACTCGGTTTTTGTCATTTGGGTCTGTATGTGTTGTTTGAGAGCGTGTGTCTTAGGCTATTTTTACGGTAAAACGCTGAATGTTTAGTAAGAAGCAGCATGGGATTTCATTGGCCTGTATAAAGTCCAAAATACGCCTTCAGTAAATCTGTATTTAGAGTTCCGTTTTGTATTAATTCAGTATTTTACGGAAGACAGTCACCAATCAATTAGACTCAGTGCGTCACTTCTGCGCCGCTAAGTGGGCTTTGGAACGGCTATTTTAACCATCCACGAGCTAATACACTAAGACGAGGTCTGAACTATATTAGCTTTGTGTCTGTCAGCATGAGCACTTGGTTTGTTACATTCAAAGACCAGAAATGAGAGCATCATACAAACAATAACACGTATTTCTTTCACCTGCGGATGTTGTGATGCTGGACGCGTGCGCGTGCGTGCATGTCTTAGTGCAGTGATTTTCAACCTTGCTACACTCACCCTAAGAAATATTTCTAGTAGCTGGGTCTAGGGAAGATTTTCTTTATTAAATCTATAACACAGAAAATGACTTATTCAATTCTAAAAAATATTAGGACTGTCAAATTAACTTTAAACTTAAACTTTAAAATGAATATGCTGCACATGTGCTGATAGTCAGAACAATGACACGATTGTGATTGTAATATTGAATTTATACAACCAAAGTAGAAGATATTGAGCAACATTACAGGCAAAATAGGCAAGGTAGTTTGTATGTTTCTTATTTATAAACAAAATGGTTCCAAAAGAAGGCGAAAGCATCAAGCATGTGCATTTCGAAAGCCAGTCTGGAATAGTTTGTGATTTTCTCTCCCCACTCAAAGCATTCTGTAATCACTCTTCCATTTCCCGCTCTCTGTACACTTGTAAACCCTGCTTTATTAAAAAAATATATATATATATATATTAAAAAGCTCTTTAAAACGCTGTTTGGACAATTAATTTCAAGGATCGGACCTACTAACTATTGTGTATGATGTAGGAGGAACTCATTTCTGGTTTTGTGTTGAATAAAATACAAGACAAACAAATACAGAGAAACACTGTTAGACCAAAATACTCAAAAATAAGATGAATAGAACAATATATGTTTTAAACCTGCACACAGTAGCTGGCAAACCAAAAGTGACAAGCCCTGATAGCTTGTCTGAATGCACATCAACATCAAAATAACAATCAAGATGTGTGGAGTTACATAACAAGGTTCTTTATAAACATGATGTTAATTGACAGTGAACACTCAGTGTAATGATATCATCTGGACCAGAGGACTTCCATTTCCTCCTGTGTGACTATTTGCGGTAATGTTGTTTATGTAAGGGATGTAGTTAAGACAGGCACATGGGTGGTGTAGGTCTCAAACACAGGGCATGACAAATTACTGTTTCACTACCTGATTATTCTGTCTCTCTCCCCCTCGCTTTTACTGTATACACACTCTAATTTCAGTCAATTATTCAAGTGTACTTTATGGGAACGCCAGTAAAAACGAACACTTTTAAACTGGTAGAATCAAGGAACAGAACACCAATGACATTGAGGTTTTATTTAAAGGGGTCCTATTATGCTCTTTTACAATGTCTTGAATTTGTTTTGGGGGTGTACTAGAACATGCTCTCCTGCTTGGTGGTTCGAAATACGCATTATTTTTTACATAATTTACATTATTACAATACCTTTCTCCCCAGCCTGGCACAAACGGCTCTGTTAGTTCCGGGTTTGATGAAGGCTCGCCTTCCAAAAAACGAAATGTGATGTGATTGGTTAGCTGTCCCAGTGCGTTGTGATTGGCGAACAGCTTAGACTGTGTTTCAGTACTGCCCCGCCCCCTTGCCAAAACAGCAAGTTCCGTCTTCTCGGGCTTAGTTAAGGATGGCGTCAATATTGCCATATCAATTTGAGCCGGATTCAGACCCAGAGAATATTGAACAAGAGGATCGCGCAGAACCTTTGCACGCACGGATATTGCAAGACATATTAAAGTGGTAACGTTATTGTTTTTTTTTTTGGCTAAATCACGTTTTGGATAGGATGTCAACAACCACTTAAAAATAACTGCATTTACAATGTACAGATAAGTGCATATGTATTATTATTATTGTTATTTAACTCTAACATTATAACATGAATTGCAGTGAAACTGTTATACAGTTGAATTTATTTATACCATAGTCCAGTGTTTCCCAGGCGGCATATATATGCAAACTCTGGTAACGGCTGTACACAAAGCAGAGCTCAGCTCAAAAAAACACTGCTTTATCAGACATTACAACTAAAATTCAAAAAGTGAAAAAGCATAATAGGACCCCTTTAAATATCAAGAAAGTCATGATGCATTGACATTTTAATAAGATTTGTAATAACTGTATAATGCTACTTTCGTTTAGACAATTAGAAATGTATTGCTCTCATTCAGCCAATATGTTCTAGTCAAAACAACTGAAGGCTTCCTGTTCAACAAATTGTAAATCAGCCACTTTTTGAGATTTGTATTTGCTTTCATTTTATATTTGTCCCAAAAGAAGACACCATTTTGCAAAGCAAAGGTATTACTGCATGTGCAGTAGCTAACAGTGGCCTCAACAATTTTCACAAAAATGCTTTATGACAATCAACAAACATTTAGAAAAAAAGATGGACTGCATTAGCATGGCCATAAAACAAATAACTAGTCAAAAGCTAGTTCACCCAAAAATTCTCTCAAAAGAAATATATATTTTTTGTGTTCTGCACAAGGAAATGTACACAGGTTTGGCACAATACAAGTAAATGATGACAGGATTTTTCTTTTTGGGTGAACTATCCCTTTAAGAAAAAAGAACAAACATTACAACAATAATTCTGTAATATCCATATAATAATTTCATTAGGCAATGCATGCTGGGAACCCTTAATAAATATATACTTTTATAAATAATAAACTGTTCGGGCAACACTATTAGGCAGGTTTAGAGGGAATTTTCTGTTTTAGAAGTTGAAGAGATTCACATTTCTTAATCTGCAACTCAAAAATCACATGCTGGATAAAACCTAATTCCCTTTTTATTTTACGGTGCATGCACACATGAAAACTCTCTCTCAATCGTCTTCTCGTGCTTCTTTTTTTCCAGCTTTGCAGCTAAAGGCACATCAAAGATTACTTTCCATGTGATACTTCAGGCCAGCAGTAAAGAGAAAGTGATTTATGCAGATTAGTTGTTCAGCAAACGCAGCTCAACAAGATTTTTTCCCGTAATCAACTAGCCCTTACAGCAAAGCAATTACTGAAAGACTCTGAGCCCTAGACTCACAGACCCCCAATCATATTTAAGTTCTGAGACACTGCACATGTACGGGAAGCACAGGCTGTCAAGCTTTTGTTTGGTGAAGTGTGTGTATGTGTGTGGCTTTGTGAGACTGACAGACTGAAAATGGCCATCAGTGATCCCCCTGCAGTGTCAAGCATCTTCTGTGTCTCTCACACTCATATACACACACTCTTGACTTCACTGTCAGCTGTGCTATAGTGACATTTTTAACGCTATATCAACTTCAGGCTAATGTTGCCAGAGGAGGTAGGAAAAGAGTATGGAGAATTTTCTATGATTTTGTGAGAGGCTTGAATGAGAAACACAGCCAATCTATGAGCATGTGTTTGACTTTGGTGTAAAGGACACATCTGGAAAACATCCTAGTGACAGGAAGGACTTTATCTCACTAAAAGAAAAAGCTGCAGTACTAATTTCATCAGTCCGACGAAATCCAATCTGATTTTACATTCCGAAAGTGCTTTTTATTTACACCCTAAAATTAGCAGTCTGATTCATACATTTACATGTTCATTACATGTATTCCACGTTCAGAACTGGAGAAAACCACCATGATAATGTCACTTAAGCTACTGTGAGTATAATTGTCATTTTTGCCTTGATGACATATCTATATGTAAAAAAAAGTATAAAAAATATTTTGTAAATATTCAGTCCTTCTCCACTGACCAGTTCGTAAGACATAAATGTTTGAAGGATGTCAAATGTAGGTAAACATACTGTACACATGGCACTGTGCTTGTATGCTAGGTATTTTTTAATCTGATTAACAAAATATTCAGATTGATATATTTACATGCTTATTTTTTCCTATTGCTAGGATTATTGCAGGTCTACACTTGAGCTCAGTCAGATCTTTTGAGGTGTTTAGATGAAGGCTTTTCAGTCCGATTGAGGCATCAGTCTGATTACTAATGGATTATTTGGTAGCATTTAGTATAGCTGATAAAATCTCAAAATAAAAGCCAAAGTTATTTCAGTTGACAGTTTATCAAACTTTAAACTTTTAAACAAAGTTTACTTAAGTCTTAAAAAATGTTTTACATAATCATTATTTTACATATTGTAATAGGCCCTTTTTTTTCCTGTGTGAAACACAAAAGTAAAATCTTTGAAGTATATTCAAATAATCCAGCAATAATCTAAATTAAAACTCCTAAAAACACATACACTAAAATCAAAATCTAAAATGCAATCATATTTCTTTCCCCCTTCAACTGTTATATAAGATTGTTCTTATTGAAGGACATACAGTTTTTAAAATGCCTGGAATCACAAAATTAACCATGGTTAATGGGAGCAGGGTGGCTTCAATTTTATTATTTTTTTTTTTAAACGGAGGGCCTTCGAGTGAAAATGTTTGAGAACCACAGCTTTAAAGCAACAAACATTCCTGTTTATTCATTTGTAGGACTGTTGATAATTTTGAGTGGTGCAATAAAAATGTCCCCATGGGAAATCACTATTAGATCTTCCCCACAAATACATTACCAATATTATTGAGACAATACAATACCACTGAGAATAAAAATGTGATTTCCAGATTATATTCTAAGGTTAAATGACTGGTTTTGGGACATTTTGACTTTTTTCATCCATTGGGTAGTGTTTCTTACTCTGAATTTTATTTCATAAACTCCTGTACTAGCGTATTGAGATATTGTGTTGAAGAATATATTAACTGAAGATAACTAATTCATACTCTGTGTAGCGGACCCCGTCCGAATGATGGCCGAAACTTTACTGATGATTTGAAGTTTTATTACTTGTCCGTTTAGTCAAGAAATCACCGTAAGAGCTGAATGAAGCGATACAAAAATGTGCATTACCATTAGACATATTCAGCGATTTTCACAAATATTTGTTTTAACTAACAGTATACAAATACACAAACCTTATGCCTTTTCGGGGGGTGCCGAATAAACTTATAAACCGTCCTTTCATGCACGAGTTCTGTTAAGCCGTCATGAAGCGTTCGCTCTCCATACCATTTCTCATTACTCTCCGAGCAGTGAAAAACAGATTCCGTTTCAGAATAAAAGTCCCCCATGAACAACGGAAATAATGTGATCCTTAGACAATTTTTAACATACAAAACATATCAAAGGCAACGCAAAACAAATAGAGAAATTAAGGATAACTCTTATTAAAGTCTGTTACACTCCCACCAAATTATCAATGTTTCTGAAACATGACTAATTTTCACTTATAACATTTGTGTGTATGTAAAGTGCAATAAAGTCCTTTTGAAGATGTATTTACTCCGCTTCCAACAACAAGACCAACTTCTGAGCTGGCCTTTCTACTATTGAGATTTTATGAATCCGTTCTCCTTTCTTGTTTAGTCTTTTGTCACCAAGTGCTACTTTGGCCTTTCTTACCAGTCCATCTGGGCTCAGAATAGTCTCTATAATCCTTCCTAGTCTCCATTCACTCCTTGGTAATGTTTCATCGATGTCCATGACCACGTCCCCAATTTGAAAGTTCCTTTTTGGAGCATGCCAGCATTGTCGAGCAGCAATGTTGCTAAGATACTCTTTTTTCCATCTGCTCCAAAACTGTTCAGTAAGGTACTGCACACGTCTCCATCTCTTTTTCATATACACATCCTCTCTTATGAACTTTCCAGGTGGAGGTAGGGCTGTGGTGGATTTCATGGTAATCAGATGATTAGGTGTGAGCGGTTCTAAGCTCATGGGGTCATTCAGGTTGTCAACTGTAAGGGGGCGACTATTGACTATTGCCATGGCTTCGTAAAACAAGGTGCGCAATGAAGCATCATTAAGCCTGCCTGATGAAAGGGTGACGGTAGCACTAAGAATGCTCCGTACAGTTTTGATTTGCCGCTCCCATACACCCCCTGCATGGCTGGAATGTGGTGCATTCAGAACAAAGTCACACTGTTTATCTGCCAGAAAAGTAGTGAGCCTTTCTGGATCAAGTTCCTGCAGTGCTGAGTTCAGTTCGTTCTTCGCGCCTACAAAATTGGTACCTTGGTCACATCTTATTTGTCGTACTGTACCTCGAATTGCAATAAAGCACCTTAGACTGTTAATAAACGCATCTGTGGACATATCTTCTAACATTTCTATATGAATAGCTCTTGAACACAGGCATGTTAGAAGCAGACCATATCTTTTGTGATGTTTTCTTCCTTCTTTAGTTATGAAAGGACCAAAGCAGTCCATACCGCAATACATAAAAGGTGGAGAAGGTTCTACACG